>NC_091335.1:25964392-26049392 GCF_038502225.1 Cherax quadricarinatus | reverse complement strand
AGATTCGTTCAGCGATGAGTCCTTACTTTTCAAGAGGCAGAATAGGATTTGACGAATCACATCTGACTGAGATAATTACTTTCAGAGACACTGGCAGTTATCTCACGTTATTAAGAGAAGATGTACTGCCCATAACTGACGATACCTATTGTAAGATAGATGTATTGTTAGAAGCCTATGGAGGGGCTGTTATAAAAGTGCCTCTGCACAAAGTTTATATTGAAACAAGCTATTATACTGGTTATATTTCAGTGGGTATATCCAGTGGTGTATTTCCCATCAGGTCAGTGGACTTGTTGATAGGGAACGATATCCTTCATGCTGGTATATGTAAAGAACCACTTGTGATTGATAATAACACTGATGATAATTATGCCATTGAAGCTTGTAGAGAGAAACCTATTTTATTTCCTCTCAGCGCAATTACTAGAGCTATGTCAAAGATACAACAACCATCCTTGTCTCCTGTTGAGTTAGTGGATGACAATGATTTGGGGTTGAATATGTTGTTTAGTGACGCTCTGCGCCCAGGGTCATTAACACTGACTCCCCCCGGTCATCAACCTAGTCAGGACACAACTGACGTTAAATTTCTAACTCATGATGATTTAATCAAGGATCAGTTTGTTGATCAGTCACTGGAAAGACTGAGAGATATAGCAGTTACTGAGAGTGAAGCAAAGGATCTCGATAATTGTTACTATTATAGTAACGGTGTACTGATGGAGAAAAATACATGTAAGTTGTCAGCTGATAGTGTTTCCACCACAGTCAAGCATTTCGTAGTGTTACCAGTTACATTTCGTGAACAAGCCATTGATTTTGCTCACAATAGTCCCATAGGAGGACATTTGGGTGTCAAGAAGACACTCGGTAAACTGACAAAACATTTTACTTGGCCAAAGATGAAGGAAACAGTAGCTGATCATGTGCGACGTTGCCACGTGTGTCAAGTGAAGGCAAGCCAGCGCACACACCTCCACCTGCGCCTCTCATTCCTATCACCGTGCATGGTGAACCATTCTCACGTCTTATTATTGATTGTGTTGGTCCTTTGCCTAGAACCAAACTAGGAAACCAATACTTATTTACTATTATGGACGCTGCAACACGCTATCCCGAAGCTATTCCTATGAGAAAAATTAATGCTCGTACTATTGTGAGAGCGCTGATGAAATTTTTCTCCCAGGTTGGATTGCCACGAGAGATACAATCAGATCTTTCGAGAAGCATTATCCCACCTAGGAATAAAGTCTGTACTTTCAACCAGTTATCATCCACAGTCACAAGGGGCTCTAGAGAGATTTCATCAGACACTGAAGTCCATGATGAGAGCTTATTGTGAACATTTTTCTAGAGACTGGGATGAGGGTATACCTTTTCTTCTGTTCGCTATGAGAGAAAGTGAGCAAGAAATCTCGGAATTAGTCCATTTGAATTAATATTCGGACACCAAGTGCGTGGTCCTCTCGCAGTGTTAAAAGACGTGTGGACAGGAAAATCAAATCCATCATTGAGCACTTCACCTTCATTAATGCAGCAACATTTGACAGCCGCTAGAGAGCTAGCTTAAAAAAACCTAGTTTCAGCCCAAGCTAGAATGAAGCAACATTATGACAAGCGTGCTGTCTCTCGTTCTTTTAAAGCAGGAGATAAGGTGATGGCTCGGAAATTAGTACCAGGTCATGCTCTACAAGCCAGGTATGATGGTCCCCTGGAAGTAGTGAAAAAGCTTAGCGACGTAAATTATTTGGTACGTACGCCTGGGAAAAAGAAATCTAATCATGTGTACCATGTTAACCAGCTCAAGGCATACTACGCTAGTCCTCTACCTACTACTTCTATTCTTCCTAGGACAGAGGAAGAAAACGTCAGTCTACCTGACATCTCTAGAGGTATAGAGGTGCGTTTAGAAAATTCTGTGACTCTACAGTCACTAGACGATTTTCTTAGTAACCTTGGAATTGATAAAGCTGGTGATATTAAAAACATGATTTTGCATTTCCCTGAATTGTTCGGTGATGTTCCTAAACGTTGTACTCTGGGTGTACATGACGTTGATGTACAGGGAGCATCACCCATTAAGCAATCACCATATAGGATGAGTCCAACAAAGCATAAAGCATTGAGAGAAGAGGTTGATTTTCTGTTATCTCACGGACTTATTGAGCGCAGTAAAAGTCCATGGGCATCTCCCTGTATTTTAGTGCCTAAACCTGACGGTAGTTTCAGGATGTGCACTGATTACAGGAAAGTGAACTCTGTCACCTTGCCTGATGGTTATCCTCTACCTCGCATTGACGACCTTATTGATCGTGTGTCAGGAGCCCAGTTTGTCAGCCGTTTAGATCTCTTACGAGGCTATTATCAAGTCCCGCTTACTGAACGTGCTCAAGAAATATCTGCTTTTACTGTTCAAGATGGATTGTTTAACTACCTCGTCACCCCCTTCGGCCTATGTAACGCGGCTTCTTCATTCCAACGTATAATGAACGAGTTGACCCACAACTTGGAAGGAGTAGAAGCCTACCTTGACGACTTAGTGGTGTACAGTGACGAGTGAGAACAGCACTTGACGCGTCTCAGAGCATTGTTTGAGAGACTCGCGCACTACAACTTCACTGTTAACTAAGCTAAATGTAGTTTTGGTCAAGCCAAGATTACCTATCTAGGCTTTTGTATCGGCCAAGGTGAGGTTGCTCCTATTGAGGCTAAGGTTCGTGCAATTTCTGAATTTCCAGTGCCACAGGATAGGAAAGGAGTACAGAGATTCCTGGGTATGGCAGCATATTATTGCAGGTTCTGTCCAAACTTTTCTCAGATTGCAGCTCCTCTCACTGAGCTTACTAGTAGCAAAGTTCAGTTCACCTGGACTAGAGATTGTTCAGACTCGTTCAAAAGGTTGAAACGTTTGCTATCCTCTGCTCCTGTGTTGAAAACTCCTAATTTCAATCTTCCCTTCTTTTTACATATAGATGCAAGTGGTTATGCAGTGGGTGCTGTGCTACTCCAACAGTCAACATCCACTGACATTCTCCATCCTATATGTTACTATTCATCTAAGCTTAAACGACACCAGAAAAATTATGCCACTATTGAGAAAGAGGCTCTAGCTCTTGTGGTGTCCTTGGAACATTTTGACGTGTATTTGGGCACTTCCCCATTTAAAATTAACGTTTTTTCTGACCCCAATCCACTCACTTATATAAATACTATGAAGAGTAAAAATGCTAGGATCATGAGGTGGGCCCTCAGAATCCAACCTTATTCTATTAGTATAAAACACATAAGTGGTCATTGTAATGTAATTGCTGACGCTCTGTCACGTCCTTAATAATTATCAGTTACATTAAATTAACGTAATTTTATGCCCAAATACCTTTTGTTACTTGCTATGTCAAATTCAGTAAAGTAACTTAATCCCTCCAGCCCATATTAACTATATATACTCATGTCATGTCTAATTATTATATTTATGTATTCACAGTATTGTTGTGTGAGGAGGAGACAAGCTGAGTGTTGAGTGGGTAGTGTAGTGCGGGTGATGTACTGCGTGACGCAACACTGTCCTGTCGCAGACCCCCCCCCACTACACACCTTAAGCTGTTTCATACTCAGATGTTCATACTGCCTCGCATTCCACAACCACTACTTAAGAGTGGAATGCAGTCTCCTCTACTATGTTCGAGCCTCAACGTGCCCTACTCATCTGCGCTATCCTGTCTCTACACTGATGTATATAACCACGAGTATGCAGAGATACGATACTGTGTACTGCCCTAGTACTAGGGGCATATCCTAGTGACGGACGCTGTGAAATTGTAGAGGTGCTTGGCACAAGAGAGAGACTGATTAATGTTTATATTAAATTGTATTGATATGAGTAATCAGAAATAATGTGAAAGACATTAATGCAACTCCTAGTGCGACCGTCTGTCGTGTTGGGGGGGGGGGGTGTTGCAACCCCTGAATGGGTTACAATGATTATTATGTATATATATAATGTATATTATCTTTTCATATAATTTTATATTGCTTATATTTGCGATAATAGCTAAATCGTAAATATATTGCTTTATATTCTTATTTGACTTATGTTGTTATGATGTACATAATGTGCTCAGTTCAAGTCTTGATTGTCAAACTACTGTAATTATCGCTTGTCGCTCGTTATACTGCCGGCTTCTGAGCTGCAGTTGTCCACGTAGCTATCACGTGATCGAGGGGGGGTGTCCTCACCTCTCTTGAAGTATTCAGTCTGCTCTAGACTCGCTTGGTGGTTGGACAGATTGTCTGTCTCATTATTCTTGTTAGTTCTGTAGAACTCTGTTCACAGAACATTGTATAGACTTAGTGATTTTCGACGTTGTACTGAGGTTGTGTGTCTCATAGACACTCTGAGCATCTCAGGTCCTGAACTATAGCTTCTGACTTAATTTTGTACTGGTTTCTGTGTATTGTCACAGTCGGGTTTTTCCTATGCTGAACTTAGATTCAGTAGTATGGGAGTTTTGTAACTTTTGTGGAGGATCTGCTGATGGTCCCTGCTTAGTGTCGTTATATTATCTCCTTGATCCTGATTGAGTCGCTGTCGCTTGAGATATGGCTGTTGGGCTTAGCATTCTTTTCATTGTTCAAGCAGACTGTTCTGGTTGCCAGTCGGTCAAGAAGTTAGTTTATGTGAGGACTTTGTCAGCCACTTGTTTAAGTCTAGTCGAGTCGTGAGACATATTGAACTACTTAGAGCACTTACACGCATACACAAACTTATTTGTACATATTTGTAATATCTTATTAAATGTTAATGTACCAGACGGTACTTAAGAATTATAAATGTGATAGGTGCTTTCAGCACAATAATATTGAACTCGAGAGATTGATTTTATTTTCATTGCTGTGATTAATTTAATTTGACAATATACCTCTAGACTTAATAAATTTATTAAATTTTAATTTCTCTAGTTAGTAGCCTACCAGTTGTAATCCTGAAGCACTATTGAATTATACTGAATTCTAATGGATAATTGGACCAGGATACTGACTACTTGTTACGAAAACCCTGGATGCTAGAAGGGCAGTCCTTTCTAGTATTCACTGGAGATCTCTAAGCTTTTAGAATCGCGTTTTTTGTAACACACACACACACACACGCACACACACACACACACACACACACACACACACACACACACACGCTCGCACACACACGCTCGCACACACACGCTCGCACACACACAAACGCGCACACACACATGCGCGCACACGCGCACACACACACACACACACACACACACACACACACACACACACACAGGAGAGATAGGGGGGACATGATAACGACATACAAAATACTGAGGCATTGACAAGGTGGACAAAGACAGGATGTTCCAGAGGTGGGACACAGCAACAAGGGGACACAGTTGGAAGTTGAAGACACAGATGAATCACAGGGATGTTAGGAAGTATTTCTTCAGCCGCAGAGTAGTCAGTAAGTGGAATAGTTTTGAAAGCGATGTAGTGGAGGTAGGATCCATACATAGCTTTAAGCAGAGGTATGATAAAGCTCACGGTTCAGGGAGAGTGACCTAGTAGCGACCAATGATGAGGCGGGGCCAGGAGCTTAGACTCGACCCCTGGAGCCTCAACTAGGTGAGTACAACTAGGTGAGTACACACACACACCTCACCAGGTGAACCGGAGCAGAATTTCCCAGAGATGGGATTCAGGAAGAGAACAAGACTGAAAGCTGAAAACTCACTTGAGTCTTAGGGATGTTAGGAAGTTTTTTTTTTTTTCAGCCTTTGAGTTGTCAGGAAGTGGAACAATCTAGAGAGTGATGTAGTAGAAGCAAGATCCATACATAGCTTTAAGAAGAGGTTTAATAAGGTTCTTCGAGCAGGGAGTGTGTGCTCCTGGTAGCGACCACTGAAGAGACGGGGCCATGAGCTGTGACTCGACCACTGCAACCACATGTAGGTGAGTACAATTAGGTGAGCACACACATTCAGTGGCCACTTTATTAGGTACACCTTTTTAATACTGGGTAGGGATTTCCCTTCACCCCCAGAACAGCCTTGATGTCATTGATTCAACAAGGTGCTGGAAATCTTTCTTAGAGATCCTGGTCCATGTTGACATGATAGCATCAAACATTTGCAATAGATTTGTTGGCTGCACATTCATGCTGTCAATCTCCCGTTCCACCGCATCACATAAGTTTATGTCAGATTCTGACACTACCATCTGCATGTTGCAGCAGAGAGTGATTCGTCAGACCAGGCGACATTTTTCCAATCTTCAATTGTACAGTTTTCTTGAGCCAGTATCCACTGTAGCCTCGGTTTCCTGTTCTTATCTCCCAGGAGTGGAACTCAGAATGGTTTTCTGCTACTATATATATCCCATCCACTTCAATTTTCGATGTGTTGTATGTTCAGAGATGCTTTTCTACATTCCACTATTGTAACGTATGTTACTACCGCCGTCCTGTCATACTTGAAACAGTCGGACTGTTCTCGTGTGACCTCTCTCATGTTTTCTCCTGCAGAACTGCCACTCACTGGATGTTTTGTGTTATTTACACCATTCACTGTAAGCTCTAGAGAATGTTGTGCGTGAAAATCCCAGATCAACAGTTTCCGTTTGTCTGCACCAACCATCATTCCACAGTCAAAGTCACTTAGATCACATTTCTTCCTCATTCTGAACCTCTGGAAGTTGTTTTAGGCGCTGAGGTGCTGCCACGTGATTGGCTGATTAAATATTTATATTAACGAGTAGGTGTACCTAATAGGTAGTAGGTTGTTACAGTAACCACCCAGGGAGGTACTACCGTCCTGCCAAATGCGTGTGAAACGGAGACCTGTAATTGTTTTACATGATGATAGGATTGCTGGTGTCTTTCCTGTCTGTCTTTAAAACACTCGGGATAACAGGTACATCTTGTTTCTTCTACTTACACATAGGTCACATTGCATATACATGTACACATTTATGTATAAACACCCATCTGAATTTTATTCTATTTCCGATTCATGGGATCAGCTCTTTTATGCTTTGTATGTTTGCCAGCGCATTTATGTCCAGTCTGTAATACGGAGACCAGAACTGAGCAGTATAATTTAAATGAGGTATAACCAAGGATATATGAAGGTAAAGTATAATCCTAGGATTTCCATTATACTTATATTTTTTGACATGTATAAGTCTGTAGTAGAAGGTGGGGTAGGGGTCGTCTTAGGAAAGGTCGGAGGGAGTAAAGGAGGTTCTGTGTGCGAGGAGCTTGGACTTTCATCAAGTGCGCGTGAGCGTGTTAGGATTAAGTGGAGGCAGATGACTTTACGTACTGTTCGAGTGTGAGCAAGGTAACATTCATGAAGGAATTCAGGGAAATTGGTTAGCTGGACTTGAGTCCTGGAGGTGGGAAGTAAAGTGCCGGCACTCTGAAGGAGAGAGGTTGGAGATAGCAGTGTTTGAACTACAGTATAATCACGCCTTTGGCAAGACAGTGATGGAGTGAGTGATGATAAAAGTGTTTCGTCTTTTTCGGGACACCCGAAAAAGAAGAAACGAGGACGTTGTGTTAAATAAAATATATGAACAGAAGGATGGACGGGAGGCTCGAACCGTGGTCCCAAGATTAACCGCCTTAACGCTCTAAAAGGCTTCTAATAGGGAAGATTCAGGAATAGCACCTTTGTGTATGTTTCTGTCAGAGGCACCAACTGTAACCCAACTGAATCATCCCTCCCCACAGCCCAGGAGCTTTAGCATTAAAACACTGGGCCTGTTAATCTCGGGACCATGGTTCAAGCCTCCTGTGCATCTCTCTCTTTATTCATTGACAGTCGTTTATTACGACCTGATCTGGGTTCACAGGTTATATGGTAATGAGACAGGTAACACTGCATGAACTGCTTCACCTCCCACGATGAGGAAACTGTAGCTGACAGATGGACGGCTCTGGCATCACGTCGTCCAGTAATTAAGGGCTCGCTCAACTCAGAAATTTAAAAAATGCAGGTTTTCAATATTTTTTTTTTTTTTTTTTTTTTTTTTTTTTTTTTTTTTTTTTTTTTTTCCCTCAAGGAAGGTTCCTTGATGTTGGTGAGGGGCTCTTGATTTAGGGAATTGGATCTGTGCTCCAGTTCCCCGAATTAAGCCTGAATGCCTTCCACATCCCCCCCCAGGCGCTGTATAATCCTCCGGGTTTAGCGCTTCCCCCTTGATTATAATAATAATAATAATTCAATATTTTTTCAAAATCTTTTTTTGTGGTTGTATTAGGTTCAAAAATTCTTTAGAAACATGTAGGAATTTTTTTTAATGGTAGTCTAGTTAAATGAAAATTCCGAAGATTGCAAATTATAAAAAATTTTTAGTGCAGTCACCAATTTACTCACTCGCACATTAAACTATCCTGGACGTATGACTCAGCTGCCATTTAATACTGAAGCCATTTAGAACAGGTAAAGGAATGTATTTTGAATGTGACACTTAAATGGGAATAAAAATTTCACAATTTTACTCACAAAAAATGGTCATTTCTGCACTTGAATTGCTTTTTCCTCCATCTTGGAATTAATACTCACCTTTTTCAACTGTTTGAAGCTCCACCGCTGAGGATTTTGCAAGTTATCTCAACCATTCCAGGATGCTGTGAGTGTTATCTCAGCCATTCCAGGATGCTGTGAGTGTTATCTCAGCCATTCCAGGATGCTGTGAGTGTTATCTCAGCCATTCCAGGATGCAGTGAGTGTTATCTCAGCCATTCCAGGATGTTGTGAATGTTACCTCAGCCATTCCAGGATGCTGTGAATGTTATCCCAGCCATTCCAGGATGCTGTGAGTGTTATCTCAGCATTTCCAGGATGCTGTGAGTGTTATCTCAGCCATTCCAGGATGCTGTGAGTGTTATCTCAGCCATTCCAGGATGCTGTGAATGTTATCTCAGCCATTCCAGGATGCTGTGAATGTTACCTCAGCCATTCCAGGATGCTGTGAGTGTTATCTCAGCCATTCCAGGATGCTGTGAATGTTATCTCAGCCATTCCAGGATGCTGTGAATGTTACCTCAGCCATTCCAGGATGCTGTGAATGTTATCCCAGCCATTCCAGGATGCTAGGAATGTTATCCCAGCCATTCCAGGATGCTAGGAATGTTATCCCAGCCATTCCAGGATGCTGTGAATGTTATCCCAGCCATTCCAGGATGCTGAGAATGTTATCCCAGCCATTCCAGGATGCTGTGAATGTTATCCCAGCCATTCCAGGATGCTGGGAATGTTATCCCAGTCATTCCAGGATGCTGGGAATGGGTCACAGGACACATGCACATTCCAATTGTTCCTAGAATCTGGTCCTCGTTACCGTACACAAAATTTGAATCCGATAGGATAAGAAGTTCTCGAGTGTTATGAGCGAAAGAATTTAAAGTTAAGGGAATTAAAAATAGAGAATGAAAAATATCAGGCAACTATTTTAAGGATTTTAAATAATGTCCAACATTTATTAAAGAAAAATCATGTAGGTTAAAAGAAAAAGATTATGATTTTTTTTGAGAGGTGCTAACCTCTACAGGGTTTGATCCGAGGAAGGGAAGGGAATGCCTTAGATGAAGAGCCCTTCGTCTACATTTATGCGCTCTTATTGCAGGCTGGTGGGAAAGTAAAGGAAATGTCGCTACACAAGCGAGAAATATCGTGTAAGTCTCGCTCTCGAAGTTCACATATCGAGAACAACAATGAAAATATTTCCTATTTTTTATTTTTTTTTTGCTTGAGTGAAAAGGGAAATTATTCTTTTTTTTTACCCAAGTGAACCAGTAAATTATTGTTTTTTTTTCTGCTCGAATGAACAGGGAAATAATTGTTTCATTTTGTCTAAGTGAACAGGGAAAATTATTCCTGTTTTTTGCTCGAATAAGCAAGGAAATTATCCCCTTTTTCCCCCCGAGGGAACAATATTATGTATTTGGTAGCTGTGTCATTGTAAGGGACAGAGTCCGAATCACAATGACAACACAACCAGACACAGGTCGTAGTATGACTGCTGATGCCTGACTCATTCTCAAGTTAGAATGATGAAACTATCACCTTCACTCTCATCATCAACGCAAAAGTTGTCCAGGAATGTGAAAAAAATGAATATCAGCAAGTAATCTAAATTTATTCTCTAGATGAAATAATTTCCTGAGTGCATTTAATACGTCAACAGTACTCAGAGGAGTACAAAACGTAATATTCTTACTCAATTCTCTACCAATATGTTGCTTGAGTTTACGTCATTTGTTTACATATCATGAATATGTGAGCAATATAAATGGTACACATAGAAATAAGTAATACATGAACCAAACAGAGATCGATACAAATCTGAGGGACAGATGTTATCATCATCAGACACGAGAATAAATATAGAACCACAGTAGTGACCACCACACACGGCAAAGTCTCAGTTGGAATGTTACGATGTGTGATTATAGTGTTCCTCGTCTGTGAGAGTGTACAGAGGTAGTCATCAATGTTGGATATCTAAAGCAACGCTTTGGGTAGCAAGCTATTAAGACAAGAACGTCCTTCAACAATCAGAAGACAAATCCTTCATAACATCCTTGTGAGATACACCTGCAAGAACAGCACCACCAGCACACACACACACACACACACACACACACACACACACACACACACACACACACACACACACACACACACACACACACACTCACCACCAGAGATATGTAAGGACGTAAAGAGGGGCGTAAGTTTTCCTGTCTTCTAATATCACGTTTATTTTTCCCCTATAATCTACCTTGTCCATAATTATTTTCGCTGAGATCTGCAACACAATTATTCTCAAACATTTGTTAAGTTATACCATGAATTAAGGAAAGATCCTGGACTTCACCTTACGAAAGCAGACAAAGCAAATATGATAGTAATTATGGACAAGGTAGATTACAAAGGAAAAATAACATATTAGAAGACGGGGGAACTGACGTGTCCTTAAACACCAGAAGAGAAGCAGCAGCCTGAAGACACCAGCAGTCACAGCAGCCCGTGCACCCAGGATGAAAGTCAACCTCTTCCTTCTCTAGAGGCAAGACAGTAATGCCAAATGCGAGATAAACTTACAGAAGCTTCTGAAACACTGCGGTTGGTGAATCATAAACAACGGGAATGTCATTTCTCACACAGAATACAA
Source organism: Cherax quadricarinatus (assembly GCF_038502225.1). Classification (NCBI taxonomy): domain Eukaryota; kingdom Metazoa; phylum Arthropoda; class Malacostraca; order Decapoda; family Parastacidae; genus Cherax; species Cherax quadricarinatus. Next base: position 26,038,187 of record NC_091335.1, on the reverse strand, counting down.
ACATTCCGGTAGACAGCATGTAACGCTAAACGTAATGACGTACAGCTGTGTCACAGGTGAGGAGGTCACACCTCCTCCACGGCCCTAGAGAAAAGCGTAAGCGCGAAACAGACCCAGAATGCAAACATCACCCAAACAAAACAACCTACTCTACTAGTGTCATTCCTGCGCAGAATAATACAACTATGACATTAAGTAAAATTAAATCGTATACACAAGAGACATTAAAAAACTATAACACCAGTAATATTAACACACTATAGCACCACTAATATTAACATACTATAACACCACTAATATTAACATACTATAACACCAGTAATATTAACACACTATAACACCACTAATATTAACATACTATAACACCAGTAATTTTAACACACTATAACACCAGTAATATTAACACACTATAACACCACTAATATTAACATACTATAACACCAGTAATATTAACACACTATAACACCACTAATATTAACATACTATAACACCAGTAATTTTAACACACTATAACACCAGTAATATTAACACACTATAACACCACTAATATTAACATACTATAACACCAGTAATATTAACACTATAACGCCAGTAATATTAATACTATAACACCAGTAATATTAACAATATACGTAAAACAATCTGTTATGCAGTTTGGAACAAAAATGTCTGTGTTTATCACAGCTATTGTCTATATTTTGTCTCTTTAACCATAAGCCATCAACACTATTGATAGACTTTTCCTCACTCGTCAGTGGATTGACTTCGTTTTTAATAATAAACCTCAGCGTCGACACTGCTAATTTTTATGCTCATTTGTTGCTAGATTCTTTTTTTATAGCTGACTTAATTAAGTTTGTGAATAGTTTGTGAAAGATAGGTTAGAGAGAGGGTGAGAGAGAAAGGGAGACAAAAGCAGAGAGAGAAAGGGAGAGAGAGAGAGAGTCTGTGCAGAGTCTATTCAGACTGTACTCTGACATTCACTTATCCAAGAGAAATGCCAGCTGCTCTAAGCTACGTCAATCACCAGCTAAGAACTATATCAGCTTGGGGAAACAGATGGTAGGTAAGATTTGCACCTGAGAAAACACAAATGGTCTCTAGGCACCATGATGGTAATGCCGGAGCAGTAGTAAGTATGAATGTAAGAGTGTTGGTACCTGGGGAAGAAGTTGATATCCTTGGGGTGAAATTTGACTCCAAACTGACCATGAAGAGCCACGTTGTAAATCTTGCAAACAAGGCAGCCAGGAAGCTTACAGCACTTCTACGTATCTTGTATCTACTTGACAATAGGGGTTGCAAGATCCTGTATGAGGGACAAGTACGCTCACACCTTGAGTATGCTCCACTTTCTTGGTTTGCCTGACCCCCCTTCCTCTCATCTGCGACTGCTTGACAGAGTAGAGAACAGAGCAAGACGTCACATCTCTCGCCTGGACCCATCCTGGATACATCTGTCATCAGAGCCTTCAGCATAGGAGGGATGTGGGTGGCCTTACTGTTATGTACAAGGTCAATATTGTCAAAGTACCAAACTTGGGTCCACTTCGAGGACAGCGAGAAGCAAGCTTCTATACCACAAGACGGGCAGAAAACAACAACTTCACTCTGGCTTTACCCTTCTCCAGAACATCACTCTATCTGAGATAATTTATCCCCAGGATGACTCGATTATAGAACACATTCGTACAGCATTATGATGTCAACGACATAAAGTCAGTTGTTCAAATGAAATTGCTGGCCCAAAGATGGCTCCAACTTCATCCTGTTCCCTACTTGTATGTTTCATAACAATAAAAATGTTTGCAAATGAGCTGATGTAGGTAACAGCTCTTAACTTGTCAATAAAGTTAGGAATCCTTAACTTGTCAATATAGCTAGGGATCCTTAACCTAACCTTGTCAAACCCTGTGTAAAAGAGAGAGAGAGAGAGAGAGAGAGAGAGAGAGAGAGAGAAAGTCTGTCGTTATCGCAATAGATTTGATACATTCTTGGATTCTCTGTTGTCTAATAATTAATAGGAGTGGAAGGGACAGAGGAAAGGAACTGGAACAGGTGAGGATGAGGAAGAATGGGAGATGTGGAATAGGAGAGGAGGAATGTGAGAAGCAGAAGAGGAATATGAGAGGAGAAAAGAATAGAAGAATCGGGGAAGAGGAATAAGAGAGGGGAAGAGGGATAGGAGAGGAGAAATAGGAGAGGTAGAGGAGAGGAGGAAGAGGAAAAGGAGAAGAGGAATGTGAGAGGGGGAACATGAATAAATGTATGATTAAGAGGAATATCCAAGGAGGAATAGAAGATTAGAAGAGAATGAGGACTAGGAGAGGATGAAGGAAAAATGCAAAGAGAGCATGAAAAGAGTAGGAAAAATAGAGAGACAGGAGGATGACGAGGAAGAGGAGGAATATACAAGTAAGATGAAAGAGAAGTAATAAATGATGAAGAAGCAAAATTAGGAATAAGAATGAATGGAAGGAGGAAGAGGAGGAGGATGAGGAAGATGAGGATGATGAGGAAGAAGAGGAAAATGAGGATGAAGAGGAAGAGGATCATCATAACAAAAAATTATTTTTCTTCTGAGAATCTAAAATATCACTTTATAAAGATAACCTTCAGTAATTACTGCCATTCTCTCTCTCTCTCTCTCTCTCTCTCTCTCAACTTTATTGACAAGCTAAGAGCTGTCACCTACATCAGCTCATTTGAAAGCATTTTTAGTGTTATGAGACATACAAGTAGGGAACAGGTTGAAGTTGGAGTCATCTGTGGACCAGCATTTCATTTGATCAACTGACTATTTCGCTGATGCCAATATGCCGTACAAACATGTTCCAGACTTTTCTGAAGAAGGGTAAAGCCAGAGTGAAGTTGCTACTTTCTGCCCGTCTTGTGGTATAGAACCTTGCTTCTCGCTATCCTCGAAGTGGAGCCAAGTGTGGTACTTTGACAATGTTGGTCATGTACATAACATTAAGGCCACCCACATCTCTCCTGTATTTAAGGCTCTGCTGAAATGACAGATCTGGCCAGGATGGATCCAGGCGAGAGATGAGACGTCTTGCTCTGTTCTCTACTCTGTCATGCAGTCGCAGATGAGAGGGGGGGGGCAGGCAACCCAGGAAAGTGGAGCACACTCAAGGTGTGAGTGTACTTGTGCCTCATATAGAATCTTGCAACTTCTACTGTCGAGCAGACGCGAGATACATTGAAGTGCTGTAAGCTTCCTGGCTGCCTTGTTTGCAAAATTTAAAACGTGGTTCTTCATGGTCGGTTTGGAGTCGAATTTCGCCTCAAGGACATCAACTTCTTCCCCACGTATCAATACCATGGTAATGCCAGTGCATTACCATCATTACCATGATGGTAATGCACTGGCATTACCATCATGGTGCCTAGAGACCATCATTTTTGTTTTGTCAGGAGCAAATGTTACCTGCCATCGGTTTCCTCAAGCTGATATAGCTCTTAGCTGGTGATTGATGTAGCTTACAGTAGCTGTCATTTAGTCTCTTGGATAAGTAAATGTCAGAGTACAGTCATCTGCATATGCAATGGATTCTGTGATGAGATGAAGGAGGTCATTGAAGTAGACATTCTATAACAATGGCCCAAGCACGCTTCCCGGTGGAACACTTGCGCCATTAGGATGTCTTGTTGATTCTGTTCCCTTGAGAACCACACTGAGGAGACATAGTGCTTGCAGTTTTGCCAAGAGGCCCTGTTGCCATACTCGGTCGGAAGCACCATCAATGTCCAGTGCTAACACAGCTGACCTTGGATTCATCCAGTGACTGGTGGAGAAGTTTAAAAACAGATCAGCAGCAGAGTAACCTTTCATGAAGCCATATTGACGGTCACAAAGTAGTGAGTTATTACAAAAAAAAAGTAATTTTTAAAAGAAGATGGTAAGATTTACTCCTTTTGTAATAAAGAGTTCGGGATACATAAATACACACATTAAAATCAATTAATCTTTAATATATAAAAATCAACTATCTTTGGTCTAGAGGTATTTGAACTATGATATATGATATGTACATGTTACTATAATAAATTATAATTAGCAATTTACTAAAATAAATAATTCGTAACCCTACACAGGGCACAACGTTCTTGACACTACTGTGTCACATATATATATATATATATATATATATATATATATATATATATATATATCTATACTAAAATAATAAATTATAAATAACATTTGTATAATAATAAATTACAATCAACTGCTTCTCACGACACGAGACCAGTCACATGACACTATTCAGTGTACACTACAACCAGGCCATCTTCAGTGTCCCACGACACCCTTTTCATCTCAGTGTTCCACTACGGTCCTGTGCATATCTCAGTGTTCCACTCCATCATACGTTCCTAAGTGTCACACTACGGTCCTGGCCCAGTTCAGTGTAACACTCCAACCTTTTCTTCATGTAATGTCCCACTAAACAGCATCTGATGATTCCGGCCCACAGTTGATCAACGTAGACGGTGAGTCCACAGACATCACCGGTAGTCCAGTAAATCCTCTCCAAAGCCGGTTGACACACCGCACCATCACTTGTACTGAAGCCAGTAGACGTGTACCCTTAGGTGTTCAGGTACCTACTGCTTAGGTGCGTATCCTGAGGCGCTCAGGTACATACTGTTACTAAAGCCAGTAGTCTGTACCCTTAGGTGGTCAGGTACCTACTGCTTAGATGTGCACCGTGAGGCACTCAGGAACTTACTGCTCTAAGGCCGGCTCAGCAGTCCCCACATTGGGTTTGATGACGTACCCAGTGGTACTGCCGGCCGGCAGGTTAACTATTTAACCGCTAGTTTGGCAGGGGGCCGCAACATGAGTGGTAGTCAAAAAAAAAACTGTCATTTCTCGTGAGATTATTGTTTCAAGGATCTTGCCGGTGATTCACAGGAGTGACACTGGTCTGTAGTTGCTTATTTCTGCTCTGCTCTTCTTTTTGTGAACAGGGACTACATTTGCCTCTTTCCACAGAGAAATCCATTTATACTGTACTAGGCAGTGCTGGAAGATGGGAGTTAGAGATGCTGCTATCTGGTCTGCACATCTACTCAGCAATCATGGGCTCACTTGTCTGGGCCCACAGCCTTTTCTTGGTCCAGCGATTTAAGAAGAAGCACCTCCTTCTGCCTTATTTTTACCACTGACAGCTTTGAAACAGTTCTTCCAGCTAGCCAAGGAGGGTTCCCATGTTGGATCAGGTCAGGAACCTGCATTTTGGCAGCAAAGTGTTCGGGAAAGAGGTCAGCTTTCTCCTGACTGCTAGTAGAGGAGGTGCTCCCATCCTATCTACTTAGAGGTGGAATAAGTTCATCAGACAGATAACCTTGTCTGTTCTTGGCCAGGGCCCACCAGGTTTTGGAGCCCACGCTGCCTGATGATAACCTTTTTGTGTCCACCTCCCATTTAGCAATGGCTCACTTTTGAATTTCACCCATATGCCTACAGACCTGCTTGTGCAGGTTCCTGCTGTAGGTAGTGGGATGTCTCTTATACCTTCTCCAAGCCTTGTAGCAGCCTCTCTATAACGAAAGCCGAACCAAGGCTGATCTGTAGGCTTCGTCATATACTGCCGGTGAGGGATGTGTTCTTGTTGTAGATTAAGGATGTGTCCAGTGAAGGCATTCACCGAGTTGTCAATATCTCTCTTTCTCTCTCTCTCTCTCTCTCTCTCTCTGTCTGACTCTCACTCCATCTCTCATATTATAAACATATCCTTTTCTTTCACTGTTTTACTTGTGAGTGGTTTTGAGGGTTCTACCGCTGAAGCCCGGTCTCAGGCCAGGCTGTCCCGAACACTGCCTGGTTGATCAGGCTGTTGGTGCTAGCCTCCCGCAGTTTCACAATCATCACCACCTGGCTGGTCCATCAGTTGGAAGTTCCAACTTTCTAAACAACTTCGTTCCAGTAATATTTCTGATGTCTGCTGGTATGTTGAAGAGTCTTGGTCCACACATGTTGGACCTTCTACTTTATAGCAGTGTGCACGTTAACCACTAGGATCTCATGTATCATTAATGTCTGTATTATCATCTTTTCTATATCCTTATATATTATTTTCTAATTATCCATTTTACATTTTTCTTCTATATTTCCTATATTATCTATATTATCTTTTATACATTATATTTTGTATATATTTTTATTAGCACATCGGCCGTCTCCCACCAAGGTAGGGTGGCCCGAAAAAGAAAAACGTTCACCATCATTCAGTCCATCACTGCCTTGCTAGAGGCGCGCTTTTCTATATTAACTTTCTTTTCTCCCTGCTAGAGAGAACAGCTTAGTGTCTTGTAACGTTTCTAATAGTTTATATGTTTAACTATTTCTATGTTCTCAAGTATACCATCTCTATGCATCGTCCAGCTGTGCTGTCTCTCCCGCCTTGCAACACACTGTGAGCATAGAACAATATGTAGGTTGAGAGAGCACAGGCAATGGGGGAAGTACAGACACTGGCTTACCTTCTCTTGTTTTGAGAGTTTCCATAATCCATCCTGACATTTACTACATTAACCTCATTGTATTTGTAACATGTGCCGAGTGTGTTTTCAAATTCTACGTGCATCACGTGTAACTATGACGGTGCAGACTGTCAATAACTAGCTTAAAGAACGATAGTTCATTACTGGTGAGAATGCGTTAACTATTCAAGTATGGGGTAACTACCAGTTGTGCTGAGGTGAGGAGGGAATCTAGGGTAGGTTACCTGGTAACTAGGGTGGCCCTGGAGCTGCAGGTCCTCACAAGCCTCAGGCTGGTTGGCCCAGATTATGTCCTCTAGGTGTCTAATAGCTGTGCCTCGTGAGAGTTCTCCCACGTTGTCTGTCTGTCAGAACCCACTCTAGTGGTTCTAGTCTGTCTGGGTGTTAACAGCGTCTTTACTCAGTTATCCTGACTGTATCACTCGCAACGGGATGTATGACCACACCTTTTCCTAATAGACATCTGGACCTCGGAATATCACTATCAATGTGCCCCCTAGTTTCATGGACGACTTATTATCAAGAGCCTCAACGCCATACAAACGTTCTCTTAATGAAGCAAGGTAATCCTCATGGCAGACGCTCCCAGTGCTCACACTATGAAGAGGCTTGAACATCCCTCTTTTTTTGGTCAGACTCAATTTAGGTTTGATTATTCAAGACATCATTAAACCTTACCTTTGATATACCTTTGATGAGTTCTTAGCACTTATAAGTTCTCCGGATCATCGCTGACATAAGTCGGAGGTTGAATATCAACTCTGTTTTCAACTTCGGTCACTACTTGAAGTTGATCCTTTAGCGGTAGAGAGTTGCCTTCGGTCGCCATTTCATGACGACTTTAAGCGTCTTATAAAATCCTCTTTGCCAGGGAACGTTGGGAGGTATGTACCCTTGTGGGTTTAGCGCTTATTTTTGTAATATTAGTAATTATGAGTTGTGTGTTACCAGGAATAGCGTGGCTGTTAAATCTCTACTTGCTGCAACACCTAATGTAAGCTAAACCGGCTACAAAGCTCGACACACTGTCGTGACCTGGCAGCAAGTCTCCTAAACAATTTAATGAAGATTTCATAGGTACATAATATTATTTGCGATTTCTAGGTCTACCTTACTCTTTCCTATATTCACTTTTAATTTCCTTTTACATACCCTACCAAACTCATTCACCAACCTCTGCAATTTCTCTTCAGAATCTCTTAAAAACACAGTGTCATCAGCAAAGAGCAACTGTGACAACTCCTACTGTGTTAGATTCTTTATCTTTTAACCCCACACCTCTTGCCAACACCCGAGCATTAACTTCTCTAATATATTTCACTGTAAACACTTGGTCTACACACCTCCTACCCTTCCTAAAGCCGCCTTGTTCATCTAGCTTTCCGTCTTATTCTTAATTCTTTCAATAATAACTATCATACACTTTACCAGGTATACTCAACACACTCATTCCCCTATATTTTTTACACTCCCTTTTGTTCCTTTGCCTTTATACAAAGGAACTATGCATGCTCTCTGCCACTCCTTAGGTACCTTACCCTCTTCCATACATTTATTAAATAAAAGCACCAACCACTCCAAAACTATATCTCCACCTGCTTTTAACATTTCTATCTTTATCCCGTCAATCCTAGGTACTTTACCCCCTTTCATTCTTCCCACTGCCTCACGCACCTCCACACACTCACAACTGGCTCTTCCTCACTCCTACAAGATGTTATTTCTCCTTACCATATACACAAAATCAGGAACATGTCTTGAGACGTGTCATAGCTTGTATTCGTAAGTTAGCTGAACGTGGTTTGGCTTTTCCAGGAACAGAAGTAAGATTTGGATCATTGCAGAAAGGGATTTTTTTTAAGGCTGCTTGAGCTCATAAATCAGTTTGATCCATTTTTAGCAGGTCACATTTCAAAATATGGAAATTCTGGCAAAGGAAATCCTTCTTACCTGTCCAAAACCACCTGTGAGGAACTTATTCAATTAATGGCTCAAAAGTTCCACCTGCTCATTGTTGAAGCAAAATCTTCAGGTTATTTTAGTTTGTCAGTTGATGCAACACCAGATCTATCACATATCCATCAGGTAAGTGTTGTACTTAGGTACTTAAAAGATGGACAGCCTAGTGAACGCTTTTTAACCTTTCTAGAAATGAAAAGCCATACCAGTGAGGAATTGTCAAATCAGGTGTTACATTATTTACATGAAGCTTGTAAGCTGAACTTTTCAAAATATAGGAGACAGTCTTAAGACAACGCTGCTAATATGTCTGGGCGTTATAAAGGGATGCAGCAAAAATTTTAAGAAGGAAATAATTTGCCATATATGTGCTTTGTGCAGCTCGTTCACTAAATCAGGGAGACCGAAGTGTTGCTGACCGGTGTCAAGATGCTGTTAATTTCTTCCCCACAACGCAGTTGCTCTCTACCTTATTTTTTTTTTTAGCCTCAACCAGCTTGTGGAAAATAGTTAAAATTTGTGTTGGAAATTAGTCTTAAAATCCCTCTCTGATGCCAGATTGGAGGCACATGCTATGGCAACACTGATACCAGATGGGAGGCACATGCTATGGCAACACTGATACCAGATGGAAGGCACATGCTATGGCAACACTGATACCAGATGGAAGGCACATGCTATGGCAACACTGATACCAGATGGAAGGCACATGCTATGGCAACACTGATACCAGATGGAAGGCACATGCTATGGCAACACTGATACCAGATGGAAGGCACATGCTATGGCAACACTGATACCAGATGGGAGGCACATGCTATGGCAACACTGATACCAGATGGGAGGCACATGCTATGGCAACACTGATACCAGATGGAAGGCACATGCTATGGCAACACTGATACCAGATGGAAGGCACATGCTATGGCAACACTGATACCAGATGGGAGGCACATGCTATGGCAACACTGATACCAGATGGGAGGCACATGCTATGGCAACACTGATACCAGATGGGAGGCACATGCTATGGCAACACTGATACCAGATGGGATGCACATGCTATGGCAACACTGATACCAGATGGGAGGCACATGCTATGGCAACACTGATACCAGATGGGAGGCACATGCTATGGCAACACTGATACCAGATGGGAGGCACATGCTGTGGCAACACTGATACCAGATGGGAGGCACATGCTATGGCAACACTGATACCAGATGGGAGGCACATGCTATGGCAACACTGATACCAGATGGAAGGCACATGCTATGGCAACACTGATACCAGATGGAAGGCACATGCTATGGCAACACTGATACCAGATGGAAGGCACATGCTATGGCAACACTGATACCAGATGGAAGGCACATGCTATGGCAACACTGATACCAGATGGGAGGCACATGCTATGGCAACACTGATACCAGATGGGAGGCACATGCTATGGCAACACTGATACCAGATGGGAGGCACATGCTGTGGCAACACTGATACCAGATGGGATGCACATGCTATGGCAACACTGATACCAGATGGGAGGCACATGCTATGGCAACACTGATACCAGATGGGAGGCACATGCTATGGCAACACTGATACCAGATGGGAGGCACATGCTATGCAAACACTGATAACAGATGGGAGGCACATGCTGTGGCAACACTGATACCAGATGGGAGGCACATGCTATGGCAACACTGATACCAGATGGGAGGCACATGCTGTGGCAACACTGATACCAGATGGGAGGCACATGCTATGGCAACACTGATACCAGATGGGAGGCACATGCTATGGCAACACTGATACCAGATGGGAGGCACATGCTATGGCAACACTGATACCAGATGGGAGGCACATGCTATGGCAACACTGATACCAGATGGGAGGCACATGCTATGGCAACACTGATACCAGATGGGAGGCACATGCTATGGCAACACTGATACCAGATGGGAGGCACATGCTATGGCAACACTGATACCAGATGGGAGGCACATGCTATGGCAACACTGATACCAGATGGGAGGCACATGCTATGGCAACACTGATACCAGATGGGAGGCACATGCTATGGCAACACTGATACCAGATGGGAGGCACATGCTATGGCAACACTGATACCAGATGGGAGGCACATGCTATGGCAACACTGATACCAGATGGGAGGCACATGCTATGGCAACACTGATACCAGATGGGAGGCACATGCTATGGCAACACTGATACCAGATGGAAGGCACATGCTATGGCAACACTGATACCAGATGGGAGGCACATGCTATGGCAACACTGATACCAGATGGGAGGCACATGCTATGGCAACACTGATACCAGATGGGAGGCACATGCTATGGCAACACTGATACCAGATGGGAGGCACATTCTATGGCAACACTGATACCAGATGGAAGGCACATGCTATGGCAACACTGATACCAGATGGGAGGCACATGCTATGGCAACACTGATACCGGATGGAAGGCACATGCTATGGCAACACTTATACCAGATGGAAGGCACATGCTATGGCAACACTTATACCAGATGGAAGGAACATGCTATGGCAACACTTATACCAGATGGAAGGCACATGCTATGGCAACACTGATACCAGATGGAAGGCACATGCTGTGGCAACACTGATACCAGATAGGAGGCACATGCTATGGCAACACTGATACCAGATTGGAGGCACATGCTATGGCAACACTGATACCAGATTGGAGGCACATGCTATGGCAACACTGATACCAGATTGGAGGCACATGCTATGGCAACACTTATACCAGATGGAAGGCACATGCTATGGCAACACTGATACCAGATGGAAGGCACATGCTGTGGCAGCACTGATACCAGATAGGAGGCACATGCTATGGCAACACTGATACCAGATGGGAGGCACATGCTGTGGCAACACTGATACCAGATGGGAGGCACATGCTATGGCAACACTTATACCAGATGGGAGGCACATGCTATGGCAACACTTATACCAGATAGGAGACCCGTGCTGTGGCAACACTGATACCAGATAGGAGACACATGCTATGGCAACACTGATACTAGATGGGAGGCACATGCTATGGCAATACTGATACCAGATTGGAGGCACATGCTATGGCAACACTAATATATGGGAGACACATGCTATGGCAACTGATGCCAGATGGGAGGCACATGCTATGGCAACACTGATACCAGATGGGAGGCACATGCTGTGGCAACACTGATACCAGATGGGAGGCACATGCTATGGCAACACTTATACCAGATGGGAGGCACATGCTATGGCAACACTTATACCAGATAGGAGACCCGTGCTGTGGCAACACTGATACCAGATAGGAGACACATGCTATGGCAACACTGATACTAGATGGGAGGCACATGCTATGGCAACACTGATACCAGATGGGAGGCACATGCTATGACAACACTGATACCAGATTGGAGGCACATGCTATGGCAACACTGATACCAGATGGGAGGCACATGCTGTGGCAACACTGATACCAGATGGGAGGCACATGCTATGGCAACACTAATATATGGGAGACACATGCTATGGCAACTGATGCCAGATGGGAGGCACATGCTATGGCAACACTGATACCAGATGGGAGGCACATGCTATGGCAACACTGATACCAGATGGGAGGCACATGCTATGGCAACACTGATACCAGATGGGAGGCACATGCTGTGGCAACACTGATACCAGATGGGAGGCACATGCTATGGCAACACTGATACCAGATGGGAGGCACATGCTATGGCAACACTGATACCAGATGGGAGGCACATGCTATGGCAACACTGATACCAGATGGGAGGCACATGCTATGGCAACACTGATACCAGATGGGAGGCACATGCTATGGCAACACTGATACCAGATGGGAGGCACATGCTATGGCAACACTGATACCAGATGGGAGGCACATGCTATGGCAACACTGATACCAGATGGGAGGCACATGCTATGGCAACACTGATACCAGATGGGAGGCACATGCTATGGCAACACTGATACCAGATGGGAGGCACATGCTATGGCAACACTGATACCAGATGGGAGGCACATGCTATGGCAACACTGATACCAGATGGGAGGCACATGCTATGGCAACACTGATACCAGATGGGAGGCACATGCTATGGCAACACTGATACCAGATGGGAGGCACATGCTATGGCAACACTGATACCAGATGGGAGGCACATGCTATGGCAACACTGATACTGGAAGGCACATGCTATGGCAACACTGATACCAGATGGGAGGCACATGCTATGGCAACACTGATACCAGATGGAAGGCACATGCTATGGCAACACTGATACCAGATGGGAGGCACATGCTATGGCAACACTGATACCAGATGGGAGGCACATGCTATGGCAACACTGATACCAGATGGGCGGCACATGCTATGGCAACACTGATACCAGATGGAAGGCACATGCTATGGCAACACTGATACCAGATGGGAGGCACATGCTATGGCAACACTGATACCAGATGGGAGGCACATGCTATGGCAACACTGATACCAGATGGGAGGCACATGCTATGGCAACACTGATACCAGATGGAAGGCACATGCTATGGCAACACTGATACCAGATGGGAGGCACATGCTATGGCAACACTGATACCGGATGGAAGGCACATGCTATGGCAACACTTATACCAGATGGAAGGCACATGCTATGGCAACACTTATACCAGATGGAAGGAACATGCTATGGCAACACTTATACCAGATGGAAGGCACATGCTATGGCAACACTGATACCAGATGGAAGGCACATGCTGTGGCAACACTGATACCAGATGGGAGGCACATGCTATGGCAACACTGATACCAGGTTGGAGGCACATGCTATGGCAACACTGATACCAGATTGGAGGCACATGCTATGGCAACACTGATACCAGATTGGAGGCACATGCTATGGCAACACTGATACCAGATGGGAGGCACATGCTATGGCAACACTTATACCAGATAGGAGACCCGTGCTGTGGCAACACTGATACCAGATAGGAGACACATGCTATGGCAACACTGATACTAGATGGGAGGCACATGCTATGGCAACACTGATACCAGATGGGAGGCACATGCTATGACAACACTGATACCAGATTGGAGGCACATGCTATGGCAACACTGATACCAGATGGGAGGCACATGCTGTGGCAACACTGATACCAGATGGGAGGCACATGCTATGGCAACACTAATATATGGGAGGCACATGCTATGGCAACTGATACCAGATGGGAGGCACATGGTGTGGCAACACTGATACCATATGGCAGGCACATGCTGTGGCAACACTGATACCGGATGGCAGGCACATGCTATGGCAACACTGATACCAGATAGGATAATTTTCCTATCACCTTTTAAACTGTTGGTAAACTAGAAACTAGGATGTGGACTACTTGACAGAGTAGAGAACAGAGCAAGACGTCTCATCTCTCGCCTGGACCCATCCTGGATAGATCTGTCATCAGAGCCTTCAACACAGGAGGGATGTGGGTGGCCTTACTGTTATGTACAAGGTCAATATTGTCAAAGTACCACACTTGGGTCCACTTCGAGGACAGCGAGAAGCAAGCTTCTATACCACAAGACGGGCAGAAAGCAGCAACTTCACTCTGGTTGTACCCTTCTCCAGAAGATCACTTCATCTGAGATCATTTATCCACAGGATGACTCGAATATGGAACACATTCGTACAGCATTATGATGATAATGAGATAAAGTTAGTTGAACAAATCAAAATGCTGGCCCACAGATGGTTCCAACTTCATCCTGTTCCCTACTTGTATGTCTCATACCAATAAATATGCTTTTAAATGAGCTGATGTAGGTAACATCTCTTAGCTTGTAAATAGCTTAGCCTGTAAATAACTTGTCAATAAAGCTAGGAATCCCTAACCATGTCAAACCCTGTTTAAAAAAAAAAAAAGAGAGAGAGAGATTATCTTTTCTATGCGATATGCCACATAATGCCACTTCATCATGTACTGAACTGAAAGATACTCTCGGTATCGTCAAAGGCTGATTAATGATGCTGACCCAGAGAACTTGAGCACTAAGTTCCCAGCTGAACTTCAGAAGGTTCACGTCTGAAGTTCAGTGCAACAAAAGATGTAAAAAAAACATTCAGTCATTCTGAACTATATGAAATAATTGTAGAAAATATTGAGTCTCTCTCCTAATGTAGATATTTGCTTTCGTATATTTTTAGCATTAATTAATGGTGAGAAATTGCTGAGTTCAGGGTTCATTGTCTCAGTTGAAGTGTATTAAGAACCTGAACAGAACAAGTATACAACCAGTCAGGTTGGATGACTTATCTCTAGTAAGTATACAAGTAGATGTGTTGGGTAAGATTAGTTTTCAGGATCTGAGCAAATACTTTGTAGTTAGAAAAAGTTGGAGAAAACGTTTTAAGCGTAAAATAGAAGTATATAAAAATAAACATTATTTTCCATCATATTGTAGACCTTGTACACGGTTTATTTATACTTTGTATATATATATATATATATATATATATATATATATATATATATATATATGTATGTGTGTGTGTGTGTGTGTGTGTGTGTGTGTGTGTGTGTGTTTGTGTGTGTGTGTGTGTGTGTGTGTGTGTGTGTGTGTGTGTGTTTGTGTGTGTGTGTGTGTGTGTGTGTGTGTTTGTGTGTGTGTGTGTGTGTGTGTGTGTGTGTGTGTGTGTGTGTGTGTGTGTGTGTGTGTGTGTGTGTGTGTGTGTGTTTAGTGCCTGTAAAGGTACTAATCTGCTCGTGGGTGCAGCCACAAAGAGGTATAAGTACACACAGTTATTAGGGCAGTGTGATATAGAGCGATCGCTCAGCGTCCAGCAACAAGCAGCCGGCACTGATAAACCTCTCCCTCCACACCAGTTTGTGAACCTCTCAAGAAATCTTTCTGCTCCGTTAGCACGTAATGGGAAGATCACGATGCTTGTTGAATGGTGGTTGTGGTGGTGGTTGTGGTGGTGGTTGTGGTGGTGGTTGTGGTGGTGGTTGTGGTGGTGGGTGTTGTGGTGGTGGTTGTGGTGGTGGTTGTGGTGGTGGTTGTGGTGGTGGTTGTGGTGGTGGGTGTGGTTGTGGTGGTGGGTGTGATGGTGGGTGTGGTGGTGGTTGTGGTGGTGGTTCAGAGGGTGGTGGTAGTGAAATGGTTATAATGGTACTTGTTTTAGGGTTGTTGCTGGTACTCCCATGATAGCCACCCTGTCATGAGTCTAACACTAGGTTCCAGTCGCTACGAGAACCCTTGAAAGTATTCCTGTAACCTGAGCCTCCTGTACCTCAGTGATCTGATACAGGTATCCCTGTATCCTGTAACTTCAGCCTCTTTCTCTCTCTCTACCTCTTTCTCTTTACCTCTCTGCCTTTGTCTGTCTCTCTCTCTCTCTCTACCTCTTTCTCTTTACCTCTCTGCCTTTGTCTCTCTCTCTCTCTCTCTCTCTCTCTCTCTCTCTCTCTCTCTCTCTCTCTCTCTCTCTCTCTCTCTCTCTCTCTCTCTCTCATATATTTTGTGATACCTGGAGGGAAGTAAGAATCAAAAAGAGGAAGACAGGAAGAATGAGAAAGGGAGAAGAATGTAGAGAGCTAGAGACGGATTATTAGATGTAGAAGAAAGGGAGAGAAGAAATAAAAGAGGATGAAAGGGAAAGAGGAAAATGAAAGGAGGGACAGAAAATTAACGTAGGAAATGCGCAAGATAGAGAGCTGAATGAGGAGGAGGTTGAGGAGGATGAGAGTGAGGAAGATAAAGAGGAGGAGGTAGAGGAGAATGAGAGTGAGGAAGATAAAGAGGAGGAGGTGGAGGAGGATGAGAGTGAGGAAGATAAAGAGGAGGAGGTAGAGGAGGATGAGAGTGAGGAAGATAAAGAGGAGGAGGTGGAGGAGGATGAGGGTGAGGAAAATAAGGAAAATGGAATACGTGTTGTTGACGTAGTCAAGAAATAAGTCATGTCAACATCTACCGTATTTTCTGTTATAAAATATAAAGGCGCAATAAAGTGTTAATGTGGCAACAGCAATTAAAGTTGTTGCAGAGTTTATGTATTATTTATTTAACATGTTATTTAACATGTTATTTAACATGTTATTTAACATGTTATTTAACATATTTAACATGTTATTTAACATGTTATTTTACATGTTATTTAACATGTTATTTTACATGTTATATAACATGTTATTTAACATATTTAACATGTTATTTAACATGTTATTTTACATGTTATTTAACATGTTATTTAACATATTTAACATGTTATTTAACATGTTATTTTACATGTTATTTAACATGTTATTTTACATGTTATTTTACATGTTATTTAACATGTTATTTAACATGTTATTTAACATGTTATTTAACATATTTAACATGTTATTTAACATGTTATTTTACATGTTATTTAACATGTTATTTTACATGTTATTTAACATGTTATTTTACATGTTATTTAACATGTTATTTAGCATGTTATTTTACATGTTATTTAACATGTTATTTAACATGTTATTTAACATGTTATTTAACATGTTAAATAACATGTAAAATAACATGTTATTTAATATGTTATTTAACATGTTATTTAACATGTTATTTAACATGTTATTTTACATTTTATTTAACATGTTATTTAACATGTTAAATAACATGTAAAATAACATGTTATTTAATATGTTATTTAACATGTTATTTAACATGTTATTTAACATGTTATTTTACATGTTATTTTACATGTTATTTAACATGTTATTTTACATGTTATTTAACATGTTATTTTACATGTTATTTAACATGTTATTTTACATGTTATTTAACATGTTATTTTACATGTTATTTAACATGTTATTTTACATGTTATTTAACATGTTATTTTACATGTTATTTAACATGTTATTTTACATGTTATTTAACATGTTATTTTACATGTTATTTTACATGTTATTTTACATGTTATTTTACATGTTATTTTACATGTTATTTTACATGTTATTTTACATGTTATTTTACATGTTATTTTACATATTGTTTTACATGTTATTTAACATGTTACTTTACATGTTATTTAACATGTTATTTAACATGTTATTTTACATGTTATTTAACATGTTATTTAACATTTTATTTTACATGTTATTTTACATGTTATTTAACATGTTATTTTACATGTTATTTAACATGTTATTTAACATGTTATTTTACATGTTATTTTACATGTTATTTAACATGTTATTTAATATTATTTTACATGTTATTTAACATTTTATTTAACATGTTATTTAACATGTTATTTAACATGTTATTTTACATGTTATTTAACATGTTATTTAACATGTTATTTAACATGTTATTTAACATGTTATTTTACATGTTATTTAACATGTTATTTAACATGTTATTTAACATGTTATTTAACATGTTATTTAACATGTTATTTTACATGTTATTTAACATGTTATTTTACATGTTATTTAACATGTTATTTTACATGTTATTTAACATGTTATTTTACATGTTATTTAACATGTTATTTTACATGTTATTTTACATGTTATTTAACATGTTATTTTACATGTTATTTAACATGTTATTTAACATGTTATTTTACATGTTATTTAACATGTTATTTAACATGTTATTTAACATGTTATTTAACATGGTTTGTGAAGAGTAACGTTCTGGGTCTAGAAGGAATTAACGCAGTTTACATTATATCCTCTGGAAAAAGATGATGTATTAAGAAAGTTCAATATTCAGAACGCTCTCGGGAATCAATTTCGAAAACAGTGGTTATGTAGAGGTCCCCAAATCTTGATAGTGAGTGCAGTAAACCTCTATTGGTCGAAATTCGTAAGGTATCTACATAAGAAAATGTTGTGCTAATGGGAGATTTTAACTTTAGACAAATTGACTGGAGCAATTTAACAGGAAATTTTAAGGCGAGCAACTTTCTTGATACGATTCAGGATTTTTTTTTTTAAACAGTTTGTGACAGAACCAACTAGAGGAAATAACCTGCTTGACTTGGTTCTTGGTTCTTGAGGTTAATGATGAGCTTGAGGAAAGTGATCACAAATCACTCAATTTAAATATATCATGGAATTACCCTAATAATGGCAGTCAAGTCTCTGACCCTTATTTCCGCTTGGCTGATTTCATAGGACTGAGAAATTGCCTGGGTGGGCTGAATTGGAATGACCTGACTGTGGGTCAGGTAGGTAATGATGGTTGCCGATAAGACATTTTCTAGAGCATAGTTCTAGCTGCTCTGACAACTTATGTTCTAAATAGGGAAATTAGATCAATCAGGAATGGTCCTAAATGGATAACACTGGTCAGCAACCAAAATGCTTCAGAGACCAGAGTAACAATTTCTAACTAATTTTAGGTCACTGATAATGAAAAGGCTAAATTTGTTAGCTCAACTTTTCAATATACACCTACGTGTCACAACAGGTTCCAACAGGCTTGTGGCAGTGTATTTCTTACCACACTCACAGTCTCACTGACCTTCATTATTGTTCCAGCAGTCATAGAACGTGGTTGTGCTGTGCAAGTTTATATTTTGAGGTGAAAGGTAGGTGATTTTCTTAGCCAAACAGGGCAGATACACAAAGTACTGCTGCTTTCTATGTGAATGGGACAGCCGTGCAAGAGGTTCCCACTACATCAGGAGAGACTGGCCACCTCGTCAATCACTGGAGCCTGGGATGAAATATGTTCAACGTCCACTTGTCATTGAACCAAACAAAGCTTTGCTACCACCACTACACATAAAACTGGGGCTCATGAAAAATTTTGTACAAGCTATGGACAAATCTGGTCAGGGATTCAAGTATTTAACATTAAAATTCCCCTGACTGAGCGACGCTGAGAGGGAGTCTTAAATGGTCCTCAGATTCAAAAGCTTCTTTAAGATGGCGACTTTGAATCAGACCTTCATGACGAGAAGAAATCTGTTTGGGAAGCATTCATGTTAGTGACGAAGGGATTTCTCGGAAACAGAAGGGAAGGCAACTATGAAGAATTGGTGGAAAACCTCATCAAGGCTTACAAGAACATGGGATGTGACATGTCACTTAAAATCCACTTTTTGGATTCGCATTTAAACTCCCCCTTCCCCCTGAGCGGACTGTGGAGCATAGATAACGTTCTTTGTCTCCAGACTCCTCAGTGGACCATTCATCTTTTTTCCCCCGCATCAATTCTATAGTTCACCTTATCTTTCACAGACCCATCTGCTGACAAGTCCACTCCCAGATATTTGAATCCATTCACTTCCTTCATACTCCCTCCCTCCAATCTGATATCCAGTCTTTCATTACTTATTTTTTTTTGTTATCCTTATAACCTTACTCTTTCCTATGCTCACTTTCACTTTCTTTTACATACCCTCCCAAATTCGTCCACCAACGTCTGCAACTTCTCTTCAGAATCTCAAAAAAGCACAGTGTCATCAGCAAAAAGCAACTGTGACAATTCCCTCTTCATGTTAGATTTTTTATCTTTTAATTGAACATTAAAATGGTATAAAATACCGACAGATTGTTAGGTAAGACACATATGCAACAGTTAGGTATCTTTATTTTGAAACGTTTCGCCTACACAGTAGGCTTCTTCAGTCGAGTACAGAAAAGTTGATAGAAGCAGAAGATACTTGAAGACGATGTAATCAGTCCATCACCCTTAAAGTTTTGAGGTGGTCAGTCCCTCAGTCTGGAGAAGAGCATTGTTCCGTTGTCTGAAACAATATGAAGTTGAAGTGACAGGATGGAGTCTTTTATAGTGCCAGGAGGTGAGACGTAGGTTGCGTTGGGAGGGCAGGTCCCTCTCAAACCCAGCCGTTCTCACTTGTAGAGATTGTCAAAGTTGATGGTCTGTACCAAGATACCCTTGTGTTGCAGTGTCTGACAGAATGAACATTAAAATGGTATAAAATACCGACAGATTGTTAGGTAAGACACATATGCAACAGTTAGGTATCTTTATTTTGAAACGTTTCGCCTACACAGTAGGCTTCTTCAGTCGAGTACAGAAAAGTTGATAGAAGCAGAAGATACTTGAAGACGATGTAATCAGTCCATCACCCTTAAAGTTTTGAGGTGGTCAGTCCCTCAGTCTGGAGAAGAGCATTGTTCCGTTGTCTGAAACAATATGAAGTTGAAGTGACAGGATGGAGTCTCACCTCCTGGCACTATAAAAGACTCCATCCTGTCACTTCAACTTCATATTGTTTCAGACAACGGAACAATGCTCTTCTCCAGACTGAGGGACTGACCACCTCAAAACTTTAAGGGTGATGGACTGATTACATCGTCTTCAAGTATCTTCTGCTTCTATCAACTTTTCTGTACTCGACTGAAGAAGCCTACTGTGTAGGCGAAACGTTTCAAAATAAAGATACCTAACTGTTGCATATGTGTCTTACCTAACAATCTGTCGGTATTTTATACCATTTTAATGTTCATTCTGTCAGACACTGCAACACAAGGGTATCTTGGTACAGACCATCAACTTCGACAATCTCTACAAGTGAGAACGGCTGGGTTTGAGAGGGACCTGCCCTCCCAACGCAACCTACGTCTCACCTCCTGGCACTATAAAAGACTCCATCCTGTCACTTCAACTTCATATTGTTTCAGACAACGGAACAATGCTCTTCTCCAGACTGAGGGACTGACCACCTCAAAACTTTAAGGGTGATGGACTGATTACATCGTCTTCAAGTATCTTCTGCTTCTATCAACTTTTCTGTACTCGACTGAAGAAGCCTACTGTGTAGGCGAAACGTTTCAAAATAAAGATACCTAACTGTTGCACATGTGTCTTACCTAACTATCTTTTAATTCCACACGTCTCAACACCCCATCCATAAATATATTGAACAAAAATGGTGACGTCACACATCCTTGCCTAAGGCCAACTTTTAATGGGAAATAAATTTCCTCTCTACTACATACTCTAACCTGAGCCTCACTATCCTTAAATAAAAATATAAATACAATTTTTTATTTCTTTGCAAGATTACAATGTGATTGACATGTCGAGAATCTTGTTTACATAATTTACAGTGTGTAATTACAGTAATGATTTGCAATGCAGAGAGAGCCACTATTATGCCTTGGTATGATTTACAGACTACTTAATACTAGAACAAATAGATCATAGTTTGTTAAAGTTGTACAGTTGTTTATATATATATAGCAAGCAGTAAATTGACCCAAATTACAATATGGGAATATTACAATAGGTCAAGTTGAAAATGGTATACAGGTTTTATATATCAACATTAAATGATTTAAATTACAATATGGGAAAACTCTATGGTAAAAACTCTTAACTGCTTTCGGTAACCTACCACCTGTTCCATACATTTGTGACATCTGCCACATTGCTCTCCTATCCACCTTATCATATGTCTTTTCCAAATCCATAAATGCAACGAAAACCTCTCTACCCTTATTTAAATACTGTTCACCTATATGTTTCACTGTAAACACTTGCTCTACACACCCCCTACCCTTCCTAAAGCCTCCTTGTTCATCTGCGATCCTGCTGTCTGTCTTCCTCTTAATTCTTTCAATAATAACTCTACCATACACTTTACCAGGGATACTCAACGGGCTTATTCTCCTATAATTTTTACAATCTCTTTTATCCCCTTTGCCTTTACACAAAGGAACTAGGCATGCTCTCTACCAATTCCTAGGTACCTTCCCCCTCTTTCATGCACTTATTAAATAAAAACACCAACCATTTCAAAAACTCTATCCGCACCTGCTTTTAACATTTCTGTCTTGATCCCATCAAGACAGAAATGTCTTTCATTCTACCCACAGCCTCGTGCATCTTCCCCTACACTCACATCTGGCTCTTCCTCACTCCTGTAAGATGTTATACCTCTCTGGACAATGCACGGAATCACAGTTTACCTATCTTCGTCAACCTTTAACAGTTCCTCAAAATATTCTCTCCTTCCTGATACCTTCAGCCTCTTGTATTTTTAACTGTCAGATCCATTATTAATCTCACTCCAAAACTTTTTCTTATTCTCAGCAAAAATTGTTGCCAGCATCTCACCCACTCTCATTTGTTCTCCTTTTGCATTCCTTCACTCTCTTAACCTCTCTTTTTCTCTCCATATACTCCTCCCACCTTATACCACTTGTACATTGTAAAAACCTATCATATCTTTACATCATTCCACCAATTACTCCTCTTCCCTCCTGCACCCATCCTTCTATATCCACTCATTTCTATTGAAAACACTAACAATCTAGCTCGTACCTCTTCAACCTCATTGCATTTACTCTCCGGTCGTCTCCCACTGAGGTAGGGGAACCCGACAAAGAACAAAACTACTTTCAGTGTCTCAAATTCCATTACTGTCTTGCCTGCCAGAGAGGCGTCACCATCACAGTTCAGATGACCCTCTAAGCCACAACATTCCCACTCCTTCATAGTCCAGGACTCAAGTCTGGTTAACCGATTTCCCTGAATTGGTTCATAAATGTTACCTTGCTAACACTCCAACAGCACGTCAAGTTATAAAAAAAATTTTGCTCCTAGCACACTTAAGCAAGATTGCTGGAAGTCCAAGACCCTCACACAAAAAATCTTTACCCTTTCCCTCCAACCTTTCCTAGGCCTTCCC
Source organism: Cherax quadricarinatus (assembly GCF_038502225.1). NCBI lineage: Eukaryota > Metazoa > Arthropoda > Malacostraca > Decapoda > Parastacidae > Cherax > Cherax quadricarinatus. Next base: position 26,014,976 of record NC_091335.1, on the reverse strand, counting down.
TCAACCACCGATTAATTCACCCTCTAAATTATCCTACATTTCTCCGGCCTCTTTAAATGTCCGGACCACCTCAGTAACCCCTCTTCAGCCCTCTAGATAATACTTAGTAATTCCACACCACCTAATCTCCAAACTCCGAATTCTCACGTCGCCCTCAATATACATTTCCACAGCCTCTAGCCTCCTCCTCCCTGCAACATTTAAAACCCATGTTTCACACTTATACATTTGTTAGTACCGCTATGTTTTGTCTCCATGGATAAAGTTCTTTGTCTTCGCAGATACCTCAGTGCTCCACCTATCTTTTTCCCTTTGCTAATTCTTTGGTTCACCTCGTCTATCATAGAACAATCTGCCGACAAGTCCACTCCCAAATATCTGAACACATTAACTTCCTCTATACTTCCTCCCTCCAGTCTAACATCGAAATTCTCATTATCAGTATTTTTTTTCTTACTCTCATCACATTGCTATTTCCTATGTTCACTTTTAATTTCATTCTTTTGCACACCCTCCCACCCTTGTTGCAACTTTTCTTCAGAATCTCCCTAAGGAACTGTGTTAAGGGTACAAAGCAACTCTGGCAACTTCAACTCCTTACTTGATTCATTGTCTTTCAATCCCACACCTCTCCTCAACACCCTAGCGTTATGAAGACACATCCATGACCTCACAGCACATCCGTGACCTCACAGAAAATCCATGACCTCACAGCACATCTGTGACCTCACAGCACATCTGTGACCTCACAGCACATCCGTGACCTCACAGCACATCCGTGACCTCACAGTACATCCGTGACCTCACAGTACATCCGTGACCTCACAGCACATACGTGACCTCACAACACACCCGTGACCTCACAGCAGGACAATGACAATACAGCACGACAGTGATATCACAGTACGATAGTGACATCACAGCACATCTGTTATCTCACAGCACGATAATGGCATCACAGCATGACAGTGACATCACAGCAAGATAATGGCATCACAGCATGACAGTGACATCACAGGATGACAGTGACATCACAGCACGATAGTAACATCAGTTGCATACCTTCGATAAATCTTTGGTGAGTTGCGAAAGCAGTTCGACTCCCGGATGACGTCCCAGGCTCGTCTGGTGCTTGTCTGGTCATTCAGGCTGTTGCTGATGGTGGTCCACTGACCCGTATATCCATCGCAGCTTCTGTTTGTACATGTTAAAAAAACAAGCCGTGTGTCAACGTAAAGGAGAATAACGAACTAACTCGTTGGTCAAAACACAAGAGAGGAGCAACAGCACCTCACAGCATTTTGTCAAAATAGTTTGAAAATCCCAGCAAGGAATTTCATTTAGAACATTGTGTCAGGAAGGGGGGGCGCTAGGCTTGCTGCCCCTACAATTTACTTTCAGTTTATACATATTTCGAGTTTCGTCTTCCAAAATTTTGTTTAAATTATATATTTGCTGTGGTTTCATGAGCCATTTAATATAATTTCGAAATATTTCGTGGGAATTTAAATTCTGTCTGGTCAGCTACAACAGAACTTATGGACACAATATAACCTTATCCAAAAATATTATTAAAAATCACTTATTTAATCACACATAAATGTTACATGTGTTAACCCCCTTCAGGGATTCAGACCCCTCATCAAAAGTTTGTTCTCATGGCTCAAAAAAATTCCTCAGAAATTAAAAATAATTTTTTCTCGTAGATTAAAAATATGTCTGAAGGAAGTAGCCGAAGAATGTTAATTGGTGTTCTATGGAGGGTACCTGATGAGGGGTACCTGATGAGGGGTATTTGATGAGGGGTACCTGACGAGGGGTACCTGACGAGGGGTACTTGGTGAAAGGTACGTGATGAGGGGTACCTGATAAGAGGTACCTGACGAGGGTTACCTGACTAAGATGGAAATATCTATACATTTTTTTAAGTATACCCTGAGGGGTACTTTTTATTGGTTGCATTATTTTAGTTTTTCCTCCGATGTTTCTTTGTTTATATCGCTGGTGAACATGAGAATGATTCATCAGATCGGCTTCACATTTTCAATGCTGGTGTACGGTAACTAAGGCACAATTTATGTAATTATTGACATATACAGATGTTCCAGGACTATAATTGTAATCAAAAAAAATCTAAAGATCCTCGAACGGGTTCGATAACTTGCAAAAACCTCATCGGTATAGCTGAAAACGTTCAGAAAAAGGCTCCCATAATTCGCCAAGAGTAAAACTCAGGTGTGTAATCGCACTAATGATCATTTTTTATGCAAAAAACTGAATGATATGTGAGTGGGAGGGGATGGGTTTGATTGGTGTCGTGGGTATGGGAGTAAATTCTTTGGTAATTTTGAGTAGGGGTGGTTTTGATAAAGACCTGCCTTGTATGGGCTAGTAGGTCTTCTGCAGTGTTCCTCCATTCTTATGTTCTAAGTTTTTGTTTCTATCAAATCGTTTTAAATATATTTGAAACTGCGTCTTATGAATTGCTTCAACATTGTATGGCTGAGGCAGCTTACGGACAGGATGGTGTCTGTTAAGTTTAGGTTGTCAGCGAAAACACTTGTCAACATAATAAATTAGAATAACCAAAGTGTAAGTGAACACTTGTCAGTGCTCAGTCATAACCCACATGCAGACACAAACTCTGACTTGTGTGACTTGTTCTCGGGAGTGAGTGTGGGATGGTGGTAGCTGGTGGGAAGAAAAAAGTTACCGGCAATGATTTGGAGAGTGGCAGCCGCTTTAAGTGGCATGTGGTCCACAATTCAGGAAGAAGGATGATAAGGAAGGTTAATAGAGAAGATGTGAAGGTAGGAAATCGATTCTCTGTTCTCCAGGACGAGTGTACTTCAGTGGTTAGTGAGATTAAAGGTACCACTGACTCCCTTGCATATCAAGGTAAGAATATTCTGATTGTGGGAGATTCTCAGGTAAGATATATGGACCGTGCTTTTTGTAACAGATAGAAAGGTTAGACAGAGGGTGTGTCTCCCAGGAGCTGGTGTTGGTGACATAGTCAGCAGGTTGGATAATGTTATGTCAGGTAATGGGAACAAGCCCATTATCTGTCTTAGTGCTGGTGGAAATGACATTGGGAATGGCAGGAGACAGGAGCTGCTGGATATGTATAGGTCAGCCATAGATGTAGTCAGGTCTAAGGGAGGGATCCCAATCATATGTAGCATCTTGCCTAGAAAAGGAGTGGGCAATGAATGGATGTCTAGGGCAATTGGTATAAATTGCTGGCTAGATAGATACTGCAAGGAACTTGCAATCCCATTCATTGATAACTAGGACATATTCTATGGCAAACATGATATGTATGTAAGAGATGGGGTTCATCTCTCTGGGGATGGAGTGGTTGCATTAGCCATTTCGATTGAGGGGGTTATTGATGACTTGTCTAGGAATTTAAACTGATAGATTATAGAGGTATGGGTGTTTGTGGGAAACAATCAGGCTGCAGCATTATTGTTGAAAACAGCAGTTATTACTGGGATACCTCAGGGATATGTTTAAAAGACAATATTCAAAATAGAGTTGCTAGTAAAGGCACCGCAATTGATCAACAAACAAAGAGAGATAGAGGGCAATGAGTCACTAGCTTCCTTAAGGTTTACTATACAAACAGTAGGAGTCTAAGAAATAAGATAGATGAGCTAAGATTACTTGCAAGTGCAGGTAATATAGCTATTATTGCTATAACAGAAACCTGGTTCAACTTGAAAGATAGAGAAATGCCCTTTGAATGCTATATATAGGGTTATAAACTATTCCATACTGATAGGGTCAACAGGAAGGGTGGTGGAGTGGCGATGTATGTCAGAGATAATTTAAATTGTTGTGGTAGACAAGATATAAGATTAGACACAGAATCTGGCTACAGTTTCTCGAGGATCGTGAAAAGTTAATTTTGGGTGTGATTTATAGGCCCCCAAACCTTGATAGGGAGTGCAGTAGCTGTTATGGGGCGAAATTCATAAGGCATCTAGATATGAAAATGTTGTGTTAATGGGAGATTTTAACTTTAGACAAATTGATTGGATCAATATGACAGGAAATCTTGAGTCTAGTGACTTTCTTGATACAGTTCAGGATTGCTTTTTAAAACAATTTGTGACAGAACCAACTAGAGAAAACAATCTACTTGACTTGGTTCTTGCCAACAAAGAATCACCAGTTAATAATCTTGAGGGTAATGATGAGCTAGGGAAAAGTGATCACAAATCACTTAGTTTCAATATATCATGGAATTACCCAGATAATTGCAATCAAATCTCTGTCCCAAACTTTTGCTTGGCCGATTTCATGGGACTGAAAAATTACCTGGGTGGGCTAAATTGGGATGTGTTGACTATGGGTCAGGTAGCTGGTGTTGGTTATCAATATGACGTTTTTCAGAGCATAGTTCTAGCTGCCCAGACAACTTTTGCTCCGAGTAAGGAAATTAGATCTAACAAAAATGATCCCAAATGGATGAACAATAGATTAAAACATCTCATTGGTCAAAAGAGAGGCATATATAGGCGTATCAGAAGAGGGGATGGGCAGTTAAGAAATAAAAAAAAAGGAATAAGAAAAACTAAAAGGGATTATGAGGCTAAGGTCGCAAGGGATTCGAAGACTAACCCAAAAGGGTTCTTTCAGGTATACAGAAGTAAGATTAGGGACAAGATTGGCCCACTTAAGAGTAACTCTGGTCAGATCACTGACAGTGATAGGGATATGTGTGAAATTTTCAATTCTTACTTCCTCTCAGTTTTTTACTCAGGAAGATACTAGCGAAATTCCAGAAATAATAGATTATGTAGAACAGGACGATAATAAACTCTGCACGATTAGGGTAATTAGTGACATGGTCCTCAGACAAATAGAGAAATTAAAACCTAACAAATCCCCAGGCCTTGATGAACTGTTTGCAAGGGTGTTAAAGGAATGTAAAGAGGAACTTAGCATACCTTTGGCTAATCTTTTCAACATATCACTACAAACTGGCATAGTGCCTGACAAGCGGGAAATGGCAAATGTAATACCTATTTACAAGTCAGGTGACAGGTCCTTAGCTTCGAACTATAGACCAATAAACCTTACCTCCATAGTGAGAAAATTTATGGAATCACTAATTGCCGAAGCAATTCGTAGCCATCTTGACAGGCACAGATTGATTAATGAATCTCAGCACGGTTTTACAAAGAGGCGTTCCTGTCTTACGAATTTACTAACTTTTTTCACTAAGGTGTTTGAGGAGGTAGATCATGGTACTGAATATGATATTGTGTATATGGACTTCATGTAAAGTAAAAGGACACAAGTGCAACTTGTGTCCTTTTACTTTACATATTGTCGGTAATTCTACCAACATTATTACAATCTGTCGGACACCGCAACATAATGGACATTTCATGCAGACGTTATTTGGACACCCTTCTTCGTGCTCACAGCTGTCACGTGTGTCCTATTACTTTACATATTGTCGGTAATTCTACTAACTTTATTACTATATGGACTTCAGTAAGGCTTTCATTAGAGTTCCACATCAGAGGCTGTTGAGGAAACTTAAGGCACACGGAATAGCAGGAAAAAAATTTTCCTGGGTAGAGGCATGGTTGACGAATAGGCAGCAGAGAGTTTGCATAAATGGGGAGAAACCAGAATGGGGGCACGTCACAAGCGGTGTTTCGCAGGGGTCAGTGTTGGGCCCGTTGTTGTTCAGTCTACATAAACGACATAGATGAGGGAATAAATAGCGACGTAAGCAAATTTGCTGATGACACCAAAATAGGCCGTCCAATTCATTTTAATGAGGACATAAGAGCACTCCAGGATGATTTGAATAGACTGATGCAGTGGTTGGAGAAGTGGCAGATGCAGTTTAATATAGACAAATGCAAAATTTTAAATGTTGGACAGGAAAATAACCATGCCACATGTAATTATCGCTCCTTGCTCGTTTCCCTGCCGGCTTGTGTGTTGCTGGGCAGCAACTGTCCACGGAGCAGTCACGTGATTACGGGAGGGGTGTTCACACATCGCCTGGAGCAGTCAGTCTGGGCTGGCTCTCTCTTGTCGGTTGGATGTTCTCTGAACAAGACGTGCCTAGCTCTCTCTTGTGGGCCCTTGTTGTAAGATCGTTTCTGTCGCTTTCTTGTTGGTTCTGTGGAACTCTGTTCACAGAACATTGCCTAGACTTAGTGATTTTCGACGTTGTACTGAGGTTGTGTGTTGCATAAACACTCTGAGAAACTCAGGTCCTGAGCTGTAACTTCTGACCTAATTTGTACTGGTATCTGTGTACTGTCACAGTCGGGGATTTTCTAATGCTGAACTTAGATTCAGTAGTATGGGAGTTTTGTGACTTTTGTGGAGGATCTGCAGATGGTCCCTACTTAGTGTCGTTATATTATCTCCTTGTTCCTGATTCTGTGTCACTTTTGCTTGTTATATTGCTGTTCGACTTATCAGTCGTTTTATTGTTCAAGCAAGCTGTTCTGATTGCCAAGTTGGTCAAGAAGTTAGTATATGTGAGGACTTTTAGTCAGTCACTGGTTAAGTCTAGACAATTCTTCAGACATAGCGAACTACTTAGAGCACTTACACACACACACACAAACTTATTTGTATATATATGTATTATTAAATGTTACTGTACCAGACGGTACTTAAGACATATAAATGTGATATGTGCCTTCAGCACAATATTACTGTACACGAGAGAAGTGATTATTATTATTTTGATTACTTTGATTAATTTAATTTAATTTGATAATATACTCCTAGACATCTTTATTAATAAACTTATTAAATTTTAATTTCTTTAGTTGGTAGCCTACCAGTTGTAATCCTGAAGCACTAATAATTCTTATTGAATTCTAATGGATAATTGGACCAGGATACTGACTACTTGTTACAAAAACCCAGTAACAGGCTGGATGCTAGAAGGGCAGTCCTTTCTAGTATTCACTGGAGATTTCTATGCTTATTAGAAATCGCGTTTTTTGTAACAGTGCCTATAGCGAGTATGTGCCTATAGCAACTATGTTCCTATAGCAACTATGCGCCTGGAACAACTATGTTCCTATAGCAACTATGTGCCTATAGCGACTATGCGCCTAGAGCAACTATGTGCCTATAGCGACTATGCGCCTAGAGCAACTATGTGCCTATAGCAACTATGTGCCTATAGCGACTATGTGCCTATAGCAACTATGTGCCTATAGCGACTATGCGCCTAGAGCAACTATGTGCCTATAGCAACTATGTGCCTATAGCGACTATGTGCCTATAGCAACTATGTGCCTATAGCGACTATGTGCCTATAGCAACTGTGTGCCTATAGCAACTATGTACCTGCAGCAACTATGTGCCTATAGCGACTATGTGCCTATAGCAACTATGTTCCTATAGCAACTATGTGCCTATAGCAACTATGCGCCTAGAGCAACTATGTGCCTATAGCAACTGTGTGCCTATAGCGACTATGTGCCTATAGCAAAAATGTGCCTATAGCGACTATGTGCCTATAGCAACTGTGTGCCTATAGCAACTATGTGCCTATAGCGACTGTGTGTCTATAGCAACTATATGCCTATAGCGACTATGTGCCTTCAAGATCACTTCAAAGAAGATATGCATCCGAAAGCGAATTACTTATAAATCTTAAACTCTGGTTAGTTTTACTTAGAAAATAGTTTGCATTACCTTTGACACGCGTTGGTGTTTGTCTTTGTTTAAGGAATGCCACACACACACACACACACACATGGACAAGGGGTTCCAAGGACGAATCTGAGAGGGAGGAATGGGAGATAGAGCTCAAAAAAAGGGAGGAAGACTGGGGAAGGAGACTAGATGAGCTGGAAAGGAAGATGGAAGAGAGGTTAGCAGCAGAATGCAGAAGGTGGAAGCAACAGGCCACAGAAGCAGAAATCAAGATAGAGAGATTAGAAGAGGAGCTGAGACATCTGAAACAGCACAGAGACAAAGATATTACAGAAGTAGCATCGGCAATGGCTACATCGAACACAGACAACAGGTCCGAAGGAAGCATGGAAACTAAACTGTATGCAGAGGTCCTGTCAAACCCACATGGGGCCAAAACAAAGACAGGGAGCACTCTAGGACAGAAAGAGAGATTGGAAGACATTGAAGGAACTAGGACATGTGCAAGGACCTTACCAGATACCTGTGGGGGCCAGGAGCAGGTGAGCAGGAAGGATAAACCAAGAAGCATAGGGGCCATAACGAGGGAAGGGACTGAAGGAAGGAACACTCCACGGGAAGGAACTAAAACACATCAGAGGATGCAATGGGAGTCACAGTGGGAGGTGGAAAGGGAGAGATCCGTGTTTGTCTATGGGCTAGACGAAGCTAAAGGGGAAACTTATGATGAAAGAAAGCAGGAGGAGAAAAAAGCGATTGAAGACATCATGAAGGTGATAGGCGAGGGGGATATGACCCAGGTGGCAAATTTTCGGAGAATTGGGTGGTTCACAAAGAAAAGGAATCGGCCTCTCAAAGTAATTTTCAAGGCAGAATCAACCCGAACCATGATCCTGCAGGAGAAAGCACGGCTGAGAGGCAAGCAGGAGTTCCGGAGTGTGTACCTCGACCGAGACAGAACACAGGACGAAAGGAAGACAATGAAAGAGAGAGTTCAAAAACGAAAGGAGAAATGGGAGGAAATGAAAAAGGAGAGCAGAATAACCCAGGATCAAATGGAAGGACAAGCGCACCCCCAGAAACACCTGCAGAAGGACTCCAGCCACGACACCCCCAAGGCAACTGAACAATCCAAACCAACCATCACACACCGATCTCTCTGTTTCCACCCCCCGCACCACAGTTACAGAATTAGAACAGAAGTTGAAGGTTTGGTACACAAATGCAGATGGATTAACGAATAAACATGAGGAATGGCAAGAAAGAATCAATGAGAAGTCCCCAGACATCATAGCAGTTACAGAAACAAAACTCATGGAGACAATAACAGATGCAATCTTCCCACCAGGATACCAGATCATGAGGAAAGATAGAAGGGGCAGGGGGGGAGGTGGGGTTGCTCTGCTCGTAAAAAACAGATGGAAATTCGAGAAAATGGAAGGAATAGATGAGATGGGAGAAAGAGACTACATAGCAGGTACACTTCAGTCTGGGGAACACAAAGTGGTCATTGCCGTGATGTATAATCCACCACAGAACTGCAGGAGGCCAAGAGAGGAATATGAAGAGAGCAACAGAGCAATGGTGGACACACTTGCTGAGGTGGCAAGAAGAGCTCACTCCAGCAGAGCAAAGTTGCTGGTTATGGGGGATTTCAACCACAGGGAGATTGACTGGGAAAACCTGGAGCCACATGGGGGTCCCGAAACATGGAGAGCCAGGATGTTGGACGTGGTGCTGGAAAACCTCATGCACCAACATGTTAAGGACACTACCAGAGTGAGAGGGGAGGATGAACGAGCAAGATTGGACCTTGTGTTCACCCTGGGCAGCTCAGACATTGAGGACATCAAGTATGAGAGTCCCCTAGGAGCTAGCGACCACGTGGTTCTGTGCTTTGAATACATAGTAGAGCTGCAAGTGGAGAGAATAACAGGAGTAGAATGGGAAAAGCCTGACTATAAAAGAGGGGACTACATAGGGTTGAAGAACTTCCTGCGGGAGGTCCAGTGGGACAGAGAACTGGCAGGAAAGCCAGTAAATGAAATGATGGAATATGTAGCAACAAAATGCAAGGAGGCAGTGGAAAGGTTCATTCCCAAGGGCAACAGTAACAACGGGAAGACCAGAACAAGCCCCTGGTTCACCCGACGGTGTAAGGAGGCAAAAACAAAGTGCAATAGAGAATGTAAAAAGTACAGAAGGCAGAGAACACACGAAAATAGGGAGATCAGTCGCAGAGCCAGGAATGAGTACGCACAGGTAAGGAGGGAGGCCCAGCGACAGTATGAAAATGACATAGCATCGAGAATCAAGACTGACCCGAAACTGTTGTATAGCCACATCAGGAGGAAGACAACAGTCAAAGACCAGGTGATCAGATTAAGGACAGAAGGTGGAGAACTCACAAGAAATGATCAGGAGGTATGTGAGGAGCTGAACAGGAGATTTAAGGAAGTTTTTACAGTAGAGACAGGAAGGGCTGTGGGAAGACAGCACAGAAGGGAACATCAAGAGGGAATATACCAACAAGTGTTGGATGACATACGAACAACTGAGGAGGAGGTGAAGAAGCTCTTAAGTGACCTTGACACCTCAAAGGCGATGGGACCGGACAACATCTCCCCATGGGTCCTTAGAGAAGGAGCAGAGATGCTGTGTGTGCCTCTAACCACAATCTTCAACACATCCCTTGAAACTGGGCAACTACCTGAGAAATGGAAGACAGCTAATGTAGTCCCCATATTTAAGAAAGGAAACAGAAACGAGGCACTAAACTACAGACCTGTGTCTCTGACATGTATTGTGTGCAAAGTCATGGAGAAGATTATCAGGAGGAGAGTGGTCGAACACCTGGAAAGGAACAAGATTATAAATGAAAACCAGCATGGGTTCATGGAAGGCAAATCTTGTATCACAAACCTCCTGGAGTTTTATGACAAGGAAACAGAAGTAAGACACGAGAGAGAGGGGTGGGTAGATTGCGTTTTCCTAGACTGCAGGAAGGCCTTTGACACAGTTCCCCACAAGAGATTAGTGCAGAAGCTGGAGGATCAGGCACACGTAAAAGGAAGGGCACTGCAATGGATAAGGGAATACCTGACAGGGAGGCAGCAACGAGTCATGGTACGTGAAGAGGTATCACAGTGGGCGCCTGTTACGAGCGGGGTCCCACAGGGGTCAGTTCTAGGACCAGTGCTATTTTTGATATATGTGAACGACATGATGGAAGGAATAGACTCTGAAGTGTCCCTGTTCGCAGATGACGTGAAGTTGATGAGAAGAATTAAATCGGAAGAGGATGAGGCAGGACTGCAAAGAGACCTGGAGAGGCTGGATATGTGGTCCAGTAACTGGCTTCTCGAATTCAATCCAGCCAAATGCAAAGTCATGAAGATTGGGGAAGGGCAAAGAAGACCGCAGACAGAGTATAGGCTAGGTGGACAAAGACTACAGACCTCACTCAGGGAGAAAGACCTTGGGGTGACCATAACACCGAGCACATCACCGGAGGCACACATCAACCAAATAACCGCTGCAGCATACGGGCGCCTGGCAAACCTGAGAATAGCGTTCCGATACCTTAATAAGGAATCGTTCAAGACACTGTACACGGTGTATGTTAGGCCCATACTGGAGTATGCAGCACCAGTCTGGAACCCACACCTGGTCAAGCACGTCAAGAAGTTAGAGAAAGTACAAAGGTTTGCAACAAGGCTAGTCCCAGAGCTCAAGGGAATGTCGTACGAGGAAAGGTTAAGGGAAATCGGACTGACGACACTGGAGGACAGAAGGGTCAGGGGAGACATGATAACGACATACAAGATACTGCGGGGAATAGACAAGGTGGACAGAGATAGGATGTTCCAGAGAGGGGACACAGGGACAAGGGGTCACAACTGGAAGCTGAAGACTCAGACGAGTCACAGGGACGTTAGGAAGTATTTCTTCAGTCACAGAGTTGTCAGCAAGTGGAATAGCCTAGCAAGTGAAGTAGTGGAGGCAGGAACCATACATAGTTTTAAGAAGAGGTATGACAAAGCTCAGGAAGCAGAGAGAGAGAGGATCCAGTAGCGATCAGTGAAGAGGCGGGGCCAGGAGCTGAGTCTCGACCCCTGCAACCACAATTAGGTGAGTACAATTAGGTGAGTACACACACACACACACACACACACACACACACACACACACACACACACACACACACACACACACAGATACACACACAGGAGGAGACAGCGGAGAAGCAAGCGATTACATAGGAACGCTTCACTCTGGAGGTCCCAAAGTGGTAATTGCAGTGATGTATAACCCACCACAGAACAGCAGGAGGCCAAGGCAAGAGTATGATGAGAGCAATAGAGCGATGGTTGACACACTGGCTGCAGTGGCCAGAAGAGCTCATGCATGCAGGGCAAAGCTCCTGATCATGGGTGACTTTAGCCTCAAGGAAATCGATTGGGAGAACTTGGAGCTACATAGTAGCCAAGATACATTGAGGGCTAAGATGATGGAGGTGGTACTGGAAAACTTCAAGTACCAACACGTAAGGGACACTACAAGAGAGAAAGGAGAGGATGAACCTGCAAGACTGGCCCTAATATTCACCTTGAGTAGTGCAGATATTGAGGACATCACATACGAAAGACCCCTTGGGGCCAGCGATCATGTGATTTCAAGCTTCGAATACACACTAGAACTACAAGTGGAGGGGAAGCAGGAAGGCCAAGGCGAATGAAGCCAAACTACAAGAAAGGGGATTACACGGGAATGAGGAACTTCCTGAACGGGGTTCAGTGGGACAGAGAACTGGCAGGGAAGCCAGTTAATGAGATAATGGAATATGTAACAACAATGTGCAAGGAGGCTGAGGAGAGGTTTGTACCCAAGGGTAACAGGAATAATGAAAAAGCCAGGATGAGCCCATGGTTCACCCTAAGGTGCAGGGAGGCAAAAACCAAGTGTGCTAGGGAATGGAAGAAATGTAGAAGGCAAAGGACCCAGGAGAATAAGGAGAGCAGTCGTAGAGCCAGAAATGAATATGCACAGATAAGAAGGAAGGCCCAACGACAATATGAAAACGAAATAGCAGCGAAAGCCAAATCTTATCCGATGCTGTTATACAGCCACATCAGGAGGAAAACAACAGTCAAGGACCAAATAATCAGGCTAAGGAAGGAAGGAGGAAGGACAACAAGAAATGACCGTGAGGTATGTGATAAACTCAACAAGAGATTCAAAGAAGTGTTCACATAGGAGACAGAAGGGGCTCCAGAAAGACGGAGAGGTGAGGTACACTACCAAGTGCTGGACACAGCACACGCAACCGAGGAAGAAGTGAAGAGGCCTCTGAGTGAGCTAGATGCCTCAAAGGCAATGGGGCCGGATAACATCCCTCCGTAGGTCCTGAGAGAGGGAACAGAGGCGCTATGTGTACCCCTAACAAAAATATTCAATACATCTATCGAAACAGGGAGATTGCCTGAGGCATGGAAGACAGCAAATGTAGTCCCAATCTTTAAAAAAGGAGATAGACATGAAGCACCAAGCTACAGACCAGTGTCGCTGAAATGTATAGTATGCAAAGTCATGGAGAAGATTATCAGGAGAAGAGTGGTGGAACACCTAGAAAGGAATGATTTCATCAACAGCAGCCAACATGGTTCAGGGACGGGAAATCCTGTGTCACAAACCTACTGGAGTTTTTTGACATGGTGACAGCAGTAAGACAAGAGAGAGGGGTGGGTGGATTGCATCTTCTTGCACTGCAAGAAGGCGTTTGACACAGTTCCACACAAGAGATTAGTGCAAAAACTGGAGGACCAAGCAGGGATAACAGGGAAGGCAATACAATGGATCAGGGAATACTTGTCAGGAAGACAGCAGCGAGGTGTCGGAGTGGGCACCTGTGACCAGCGGGGTCCCACAGGGGTCAGTCCTAGGACCAGTGCTGTTTCTGGTATTTGTGAACGACATGACGGAAGGAATAGACTCCGAGGTGTCCCTGTTTGCAAATGACGTGAAGTTGATGAGAAGAATTCTTTCGATCGAAGACCAGGCACAACTACAAAGGGATCTGGTCAGGCTGCAGACCTGGTCCAGCAATTGGCTCCTGGAGTTCAACCCCACCAAGTGCAAAGTCATGAAGATTGGGGAAGGGCAAAGAAGACCGCAGACGGAATACTGTCTAGGGGGCCAGAGACTACAAACATCACTCAAGGAAAAAGATCTTGGGGTGAGTATAACACCAGGCACATCTCCTGAAGCGCACATCAACCAAATAACTGCTGCAGCATATGGGCATATGGGCGCCTAGCAAACCTCAGAACAGCATTCCGACATCTTAATAAGGAATACGTTCAGGACCCTGTACACCGTGTACGTTAGGCCCATATTGGAGAATGCGGCACCAGTTTGGAACCCACACCTAGCCAAGCACGTAAAGAAACTAGAGAAAGTGCAAAGGAGAGGTTAAGGGAAATCAACCTGACGACACTGGAGGACAGGAGAGATAGGGGGGGGCATGATAACGACATACAAAATACTGAGAGGAATTGAGAAGGTGGACAAAGACAGGATGTTCCAGAGATTGGACACAGTAACAGAGTAGTCAGTAAGTGGAATAGTTTGGGAAGCGATGTAGTGGAAGCAGGATCCATACATAGCTTTAAGCAGAGGTATGATAAAGCTCACGGTTCAGGGAGAGTGACCTAGTAGCGACCAGTGAAGAGGCGGGGCCAGGAGCTTGGACTCGACCCCTGCAATCTCAACTAGGCGAGTACAACTAGTGAGTACACACACACTGTGGCATGCAAAGAGTACGTAACCTTTATTCGGCGCATGGACACACCCTCATTTACAGGCTATCTCCCCCAACCAGCGAACCAGGTTGCTAAGAGTTGATGATGGGGCCCCATCGTTCAACTAGTGACCAGGTTCTAGCCAATAAGAAGGTGGGATTGACAATCGCAGAGGTTATGTGGATACCGCTCTCCTGTCTGCCCTTGTCATTCCCATTCTAGAGCTGGTTGAAGCACGGTCTGCTATCTTGTGGCTTCTATTTCTGCCTTGCTTACCGTGGAGTGCACTATATTTATCACTGTACATAGTGTACATATTGCTGTTATAAATTGGTGAAGGATAATATAAGTCTAAACTTTTTCTACTGTGTTTATTTGCTCCCATTACACCTGGGATAACAGGCCATTTGAAATCCTAGGTTGTAATATGGGTAGCCTGTCCGAGAGCTGGACTTAGAGAAACGGTTGAGCTTAGGGTGAAGCTTGTAGCAGGAACATTGTGTAGCTTGCTGTTTCGCTTCGCTTTACAAATTTTGCGTGTCAGTTGCTTATGATCAGCCTTGCTATTGGGTGATCGTTCAACAGCTCGCTACTAGCTTGTTCAGTGTGCTCGCTTCGCTACGGTCAATCTTGTGTGCAGTCGGCTTTGCTTGTATGCGTATTCTGCAATCGTACTGTGCATAGCTAAGCGTGTTCTGCAAATTAACGTGTTACGTTGGGGTATTCGTACTGTGCACAGCGAATAACTTATGCCACCTAGACGAGTCAGACGCCTGGTGTCGGCATATACTTTGCATAACCTACCTAAATTGTCCCTACAGCGTTGTTGGCAAATTGCTCGTTCCATTGGCATTCCCTATAAACGCACTCTCACAGCTGCGCAACTGCGTTCATTATTGCTGACATACTTATTGAAGAAGAGATGGCACATCAAACTCCTCCCTCTACGGGAGCTAGGGAAAAAACTCTTATGTTCTCGCATGAGGAAGATGATACACCTACGGAGCAAAATGGTCAGTATGGTGCAGCTGGGTTGTCTCGAGGTGAATCAGCGTCGTTGGCACTTGAGCTGGCAAAAATCACGCTGGAGCAAACTAGGGAACAGAGAGCATTCGCAAGGGAAGAATTTGATAGGGAAAGAGAAAGGAGGCAGTTTTCGCATTCTGTAAACGATTTCAGTTTACAAAAAGCAGTACAGCTTGTTCCCCGCTTCAATGAGGCCGAACCAGAGCAATTTTTCGAAAGCTTCGAAAATCAGGCTCGAGCCTTGAGGTGGCCGGAACAGCACTGGGCAGCGTTGGTTCATACAGCATTATTGGGTAAGGCACAGGAATTTACGTCGGTATTAACTGACGCTGAATTCTCTGATTATCAAGTAGTGAAGACCACAGTGTTGGGAGCATATACATGTATCCCAGCTAAATATCGTAAGACCTTCAAATTGAACAGGCGGCAGCTTGGTCAATCCCTGGTGGACTTTGTGAGACAGCAAACCAAAGCTTTTACCAGCTGGTATAAAGCGAGTGGTGTCTCTAACTTTGAGGAACTGGTGCAGCTTATTCTGATTGATAACCTGCTGGAGTCTGTGGGACCAGAGGTTCGTGTCTTTCTGCAGGATCGTGACTTAACCACTGCATTGGAGGCGGCCAGGTTGGCTGATACCTTCGAAACGAACCGCTCCTTGTCCGAGCGGTCCCGTCTCTCTTTTCAACAGTCTGGCGTGAGCAGAGATCGACAACATTGGAGAATGAAGTGCCAGCCGG
Source organism: Cherax quadricarinatus (assembly GCF_038502225.1). Taxonomy (NCBI): domain Eukaryota; kingdom Metazoa; phylum Arthropoda; class Malacostraca; order Decapoda; family Parastacidae; genus Cherax; species Cherax quadricarinatus. Next base: position 25,998,754 of record NC_091335.1, on the reverse strand, counting down.
AGGGAGAGCGTCTACGTCATCCAACCAAGTCACCTGGTGAGCCACGCTTCTCAACATATGGTCCCCCTGCGGAGAGGCAAACTACTTATGGAGCATCTCGACAACAATATCCAGAGAGGCACCAGCCAGAACGACACCACTTGCAACGTCATCAGGGAGTAAAGGGCAAGCCTGTCGTCTGCTTCAGGTGCAATAAAGTAGGTCACATCAGTTCCAACTGCCCCCAAAAACCTCAACCCATCGGGAAAATCTCTAATATCCCTAGTAACATGTCCCCTAGAGAAGTAGAAAAAGTTATGGCCCCTTATTATTGCGAAAGTCTTATTTCCCTTCAGGAAAATTCAGAACCAACTAAAGTAAATACCTTTAGAGATACTGGAGCATATTGCTCACTTGTCAGAGAAGGAATATTACCCCTTTCAGAGAATACTTCCTTGAATTCCTCAGTTTTATTGGAAGCCTATGGAGGAGCTATATATTCAGTTCCTTTGCATAAAATTTATGTACAGTGCAAATATTACACTGGGTACTTGACTGTAGGTATCTCAAAAGGATTTCCCATGAAAAATGCCATGTTATTACTGGGTAATAACATTACTACTGTTACTTCGTGTCCTGAACCTATAATGATTAATGCTTCTCCAGTGTTGGCCATAACTCGGGCAACATCCCAAGGGTTGTCTGGGGAGAATGTTGCACCTAAACTTGCTAAAGTTCTTTCGATTAAAGAATATCCAGTTCCTCATGATAGGAAATCTCTTCAACGTTTCCTAGGCATGATCGGATTTTACAGAAGATTCTGTAAGAATTTCTCAGATATTGTAGCCCCTCTTACCTCTCTTACCAGTCATAAAGTTCCCTTTAATTGGACGTCAGATTGTAACACTGCTTTTAATAAAGCAAAAAGATTATTGTGCTCTGCACCCATTCTCCTGTCTCCAGACTTCTCCAAACCTTTTTCATTACAGGTTGATGCTTGTGAGTCTGGGGTTGGGGCGGTACTATTACAAATCGGGAACAAGGAGCTGCAGCCAATCGCATACTTTTCAGCTAAGTTCCAGCCACATCAGAGAGCTTACTCTACCATTGAAAAAGAAGCCCTCGCGCTGGTAATGGCTTTGGAACATTTCGATGTTTATGTGGGCCAGACATCGCAGGTGGTCACAGTCTACAGTGATCACAACCCGTTAGTCTATCTCCAAGCCATGAAGAATCACAACACAAGGCTTATGCGTTGGACGCTCAGGCTGCAGCCCTACAACCTAAAAATAAATTATATTGCCGGCAAAGAAAATGTGTTGGCAGACTCTTTGTCAAGAGTCTAGTTTAATATTTTATTTAGGTTAGGATGTATTTGTGGTAACCCCCCTTTCAAGCTCTTTTTTTTATCCCCTGATGTGGGGGTTTTTTTTAGTGAGGGGATACGGGCTACCGTCCGCTTGTATCTTGGACCTATGTTGGCCTATCTGACTGCTGTCTCACTCTGAGTTTAGGGTTTGGCTTTTGGTCACTAGGAAAGCTGAGCTCTATCTAAGAGTTGGATGGTGGAGAGGATAGGCGGTCCCATTATTTGGTGCCATGGCGGCACGGTTACCACTGGGAGGTGGCAGCCTAATCCTGAGCCTTCTCGGGGGTGGGGGTGTGGCATGCAAAGAGTACGTAACCTTTATTCGGCGCATGGACACACCCTCATTTACAGGCTATCTCCCCCAACCAGCGAACCAGGTTGCTAAGAGTTGATGATGGGGCCCCATCGTTCAACTAGTGACCAGGTTCTAGCCAATAAGAAGGTGGGATTGACAATCGCAGAGGTTATGTGGATACCGCTCTCCTGTCTGCCCTTGTCATTCCCATTCTAGAGCTGGTTGAAGCACGGTCTGCTATCTTGTGGCTTCTATTTCTGCCTTGCTTACCGTGGAGTGCACTATATTTATCACTGTACATAGTGTACATATTGCTGTTATAAATTGGTGAAGGATAATATAAGTCTAAACTTTTTCTACTGTGTTTATTTGCTCCCATTACACCTGGGATAACAGGCCATTTGAAATCCTAGGTTGTAATACACACACACTTATTAATATGCGCCAAAGTAATTGGGCCACTTATCTTTATTACCCCCTCTCATCACCCCCACCTACCCCTCTCATCACCCCCACCTACCTCCTCTCATCACCCCCACCTACCCCCTCTCATCACCCCCATCTACCTCCTCTCATCACCCCCACCTACCCCTCTCATCACCCCCACCTACCCCCACTCATCAACCCCACCTACCCCTCTCATCACCCCCACCTACCCCCTCTCATCACCCCCACCTACCCCTCTCATCACCCCCACCTACCCCTCTCATCACCCCCACCTACCTCCTCTCATCACCCCCACCTACCCCCTCTCATCACCCCCATCTACCTCCTCTCATCACCCCCACCTACCCCTCTCATCACCCCCACCTACCCCTCTCATCACCCCCACCTACCCCTCTGATCACCCCCACCTACCTCCTCTCATCACCCTCACCTACCCCTCTCATCACCCCCACCTACCTCCTCTCATCTCCCCCACCTACCCCTCTCATCACCCCCACCTACCCCCTCTCATCACCCCACCTACCCCCTCTCATCACCCCCACCTACCCCTCTCATCACCCCCACCTACCCCTCTCATCACCTCCACCTACCCCTCTCATCACCCCCACCTACCTCCTCTCATCACCCCCACCTACCCCTCTCATCACCCCCACCTACCTCCTCTCATCACCCCCACCTACCCCTCTCATCACCCCCACCTTCCCCTCTCATCACCCCCACCTACCCCCTCTCATCACCCCCACCTCCCCTTTCTCATCACCCCCACCTCCCTTTTCTCATCACCCCACCTACCCCCTCTCGCCACCACCACCTCCCTCTCTCATCACCCCCACCTCCCCTTTCTCATCACCCCCACCTACCCCCTCTCATCACCCCCTCATCACCCCCACCTACCCCTCTCATCACCCCACCCACCCCCTCTCATCACCCCCACCTGCCCCTCTCATCACCCCCACCTACCTCCTCTCATCACCTCCACCTACCTCCTCTCATCACCCCCCACCTACCCTTCTCATCACCCCCACCTACCTCCTCTCATCACCCCCACCTACCCCTCTCATCACCCCCACCTACCTCTCATCACCCCACCTACCCCTCTCATCACCCCCACCTACCCCCTCTCATCACCCCCATCTACCCCCTCTCATCACCCCCACCTACCCCCTCTCATCACCCCCATCTACCCCCTCTCATCACCCCCACCTACCCCTCTCATCACCCCCACCTACCCCTCTCATCACCCCCACCTACCTCCTCTCATCACCCCCACCTACCCCTCTCATCACCTCCACCTACCCCTCTCCTCACCTCCACCTACCTCCTCTCATCTCCCCCACCTACCCCTCTCATCACCCCCACCTACCTCCTCTCATCACCCCCACCTACCTCCTCTCATCACCCCCACCTACCCCCTCTCATCACCCCCACCTACCTCCTCTCATCACCCCCACCTACCCCTCTCATCACCCCCACCTACCCCCTCTCATCACCCAACCTACCCCTCTCATCACCCCCACCTACCCCTCTCATCACCCCCACCTACCCCCTCTCATTACCCCCACCTACCCCCTCTCATCACTCCCAACTACCCCCTCTCATCACCCCCAACTACCCCCTCTCATCACCCCCACCTACCCCCTCTCATCACCACCTATCCCCTCTTATCACCCCCACCTACCCCCTCTCATCACCCCCACCTCCCTTTTCTCATCACCCCCACCTCCCTTTTCTCATCACCCCACCTACCCCCTCTCGCCACCACCACCTCCATCTCTCATCACACCCACCTCCCCTTTCTCATCACCCCCACCTACCCCCTCTCATCACCCCCTCATCACCCCCACATACCCCTCTCATCACCCCCACCTACCCCCTCTCATCACCCCCACTTACCCACTCTCATCACTCTCACCTACCCCGTCTCATCACCTCCACCTACCCCCTCTCATCACCTCCACCTACCCCCTCTCTTCACCCCCACCTACCTCCTCTCATCACCCCCACCTACCCCCTCTCATCACCCCCACCTTCCCTCTCATCACCCCACCTACCCCCTCTCATCACCCCTACCTACCCCTCTCTTCACCCCCACCTCCCCCCTCTCATCACCCCACCTACCCCCTCTCATCACCCCTACCTACCCCTCTCATCACCCCCACCTACCCCCTCTCATCACCCCCACCTACCCCCTCTCATCACCCCCACCTACCCCCTCTCATCCCCACCTACCCCGTCTCATCACCCCCAGCTACCCCCTCCGATCACCCCCACCTACCTCCTCTCATCACCGCCACCTACCCCGTCTCATCACCCCCAACTACCTCCTCTGCTCACGCCCAACTACCCCTCTGATCACCCTCACCTTCCCCCTCTGATCACCCCCACCTACCCCCTCTGATCAAGCTCACATACTCCCTCTGATCACCCCCACCTACCCCTTCTGATCATCCCCACCTACCATCTCTCATCACCCCCACCTACCCCCTCTCATCACCCCCACCTACCCCCTCTGATCATCCCACCTACCCCCTCTCATCACCCCCTCATCACCCCCACCTACCCCTCTCATCACCCCACCCACCCCCTCTCATCACCCCCACCTGCCCCTCTCATCACCCCCACCTACCTCCTCTCATCACCTCCACCTACCTCCTCTCATCACCCCCACCTACCCATCTCATCACCCCCACCTACCTCCTCTCATCACCCCCACCTACCCCTCTCATCACCCCCACCTACCTCTCATCACCCCCACCTACCTCTCTCATCACCCCCACCTACCCCCTCTCATCACCCCCATCTACCCCCTCTCATCACCCCCACCTACCCCCTCTCATCACCCCCATCTACCCCCTCTCATCACCCCCACCTACCCCTCTCATCACCCCCACCTACCCCTCTCATCACCCCCACCTACCTCCTCTCATCACCCCCACCTACCCCTCTCATCACCTCCACCTACCCCTCTCATCACCTCCACCTACCTCCTCTCATCACCCCCCCCTACCTCCTCTCATCACCCCCACCTACCTCCTCTCATCACCCCCACCTACCCCCTCTCATCACCCCCACCTACCCCCTCTCATCACCCCCACCTACCCCTCTCATCACCCCCACCTACACCCTCTCATCACCCAACCTACCCCTCTCATCACCCCCACCAACCCCTCTCATCACCCCCACCTACCCCCTCTCATTACCCCCACCTACCCCCTCTCATCACTCCCAACTACCCCCTCTCATCACCCCAACTACCCCCTCTCATCACCCCCACCTACCCCCTCTCATCACCACCACCTATCCCCTCTAATCACCCCCACCTACCACCTCTCATCACCCCCACCTCCCTTTTCTCATCACCCCCACCTCCCTTTTCTCATCACCCCACCTACCCCCTCTCGCCACCACCACCTCCATCTCTCATCACACCCACCTCCCCTTTCTCATCACCCCCACCTACCCCCTCTCATCACCCCCTCATCACCCCCACATACCCCTCTCATCACCCCCACCTACCCCCTCTCATCACCCCCACCTACCCACTCTCATCACTCTCACCTACCCCCTCTCATCACCTCCACCTACCCCCTCTCATCACCTCCACCTACCCCCTCTCTTCACCCCCACCTACCTCCTCTCATCACCCCCACCTACCCCCTCTCATCACCCCCACCTTCTCTCTCATCACCCCACCTACCCCCTCTCATCACCCCTACCTACCCCTCTCTTCACCCCCACCTCCCCCCTCTCATCACCCCACCTACCCCCTCTCATCACCCCTACCTACCCCTCTCATCACCCCCACCTACCCCCTCTCATCACCCCCACCTACCCCCTCTCATCACCCCCACCTACCCCCTCTCATCCCCACCTACCCCGTCTCATCACCCCCAGCTACCCCCTCCGATCACCCCCACCTACCTCCTCTCATCACCGCCACCTACCCCGTCTCATCACCCCCAACTACCTCCTCTGCTCACGCCCAACTACCCCTCTGATCACCCTCACCTTCCCCCTCTGATCACCCCCACCTACCCCCTCTGATCAAGCTCACATTCTCCCTCTGATCACCCCCACCTACCCCTTCTGATCATCCCCACCTACCCTCTCTCATCACCCCCACCTACCCCCTCTCATCACCCCCACCTACCCCCTCTGATCATCCCACCTACCCCCTCTCATCACCCCCACCTACTCCCTCTCATCACCCCTACCTACCACCTCCCATCACCCCCACCTACCCTGTCTCATCACCCCCAGCTACCCCCTCTCATCACCCCTACCTACCCCCTCTCATCACCGCCACCTACCCCGTCTCATCACCCCCAACTACCTCCTCTGCTCACGCCCAACTACCCCCTCTGATCACCCTCACCTTCCCCCTCTGATCACCCTCACCTACCCCTTCTAATCACCCCACCTACCCCTTCTCATCGTACCCAGCTACCCCCTCTCCTCACTCCCACCTACCCCCTCTCCTCACCCCCACCTACCACCCCTCCTCACCTCCCACCAACCCCCTCCTCCATATTTCAACCTCACCATCCGTTTTCTCTAATCGAATCGATTAGAGAAAACTACACAGCTGATCTTGTCGTACACTTGCCTTCAACACTTTTAACTTGATGCAAGTTGAGCGGCTTAAAACTTGGTGTGCTAGTGTACTTTAGGATATTGGTGTCACTGAGATAACTTTGAGAATGCCTCTGCAGTGTGACTTTAGTAGTGGAAGGTTTCAATTAGTTGCTGGCTGTGTACATACCCCAGTCTGCCATTTTTTATTGAAGAAATAGCAATATTAGTTTCCATGTGATGACTTGTAAATTTCTCTTTTCATTCGCTTCGTATTTTCAGCAATAATATTGAATTGTATCAAGAACTTGTCACACTCTAGCCAGATGGTGCTATCTTCACTGTTGTGTCTTCACTGTTGTGTCTTCACTGTTGTATCTTCATTGTTGTATCTTCACTGTTGTATCTTCACTGTTGTGTCTTCACTGTTGTATCTTCACTGTTGTGTCTTCACTGTTGTGTCTTCACTGTTGTATCTTCACTGTTGTGTCTTCACTGTTGTGTCTTCACTGTTGTATCTTCACTGTTGTGTCTTCACTGTTGTATCTTCACTGTTGTGTCTTCACTGTTGTATCTTCACTGTTGTGTCTTCACTGTGGTATCTTCACTGTTGTATCTTCACTGTGGTATCTTCACTGTGGTATCTTCACTGTCTTCACTGTTGTATCTTCACTGTGGTATCTTCACTGTGGTATCTTCACTGTTGTATCTTCACTGTTGTATATTCACTGTTGTGTCTTCACTGTTGTATCTTCACTGTGGAGGTCTTCACTGTTGTGTCTTCATTGTTGTATCTTCACTGTTGTGTCTTCACTGTGGTATCTTCACTGAGGTATCTTCACTGTTGTGTCTTCACTGTGGTATCTTCACTGTGGTATCTTCACTGTTGTGTCTTCACTGTTGTATCTTCACTGTTGCGTCTTCACTGTTGTATCTTCACTGTTGTGTCTTCACTGTGGTATCTTCACTGTGGTATCTTCACTGTTGTGTCTTCACTGTTGTATCTTCACTGTTGTGTCTTCACTGTTGTGTCTTCACTGTTGTGTCTTCACTGTTGTATCTTCACTGTTGTGTCTTCACTGTTGTATCTTCACTGTTGCGTCTTCACTGTTGTGTCTTCACTGTGGTATCTTCACTGTTGTGTCTTCACTGTTGTGTCTTCACTGTTGTATCTTCACTGTTGTATCTTCACTGTTGTGTCTTCACTGTTGCGTCTTCACTGTTGTATCTTCACTGTTGTGTCTTCACTGTGGTATCTTCACTGTGGTATCTTCACTGTTGTGCCTTCACTGTTGTATCTTCACTGTTGTATCTTCACTGTTGTGTCTTCACTGTTGTATCTTCACTGTTGTATCTTCACTGTTGTGTCTTCACTGTTGTGTCTTCACTGTTGTATCTTCACTGTTGTATCTTCACTGTTGTATCTTCACTGTTGTATCTTCACTGTGGTATTTTCACTGTTGTATCTTCACTGTTGTATCTTCACTGTTGTATCTTCACTGTGGTATCTTCACTGTAGTATCTTCACTGTTGTATCTTCACTGTTGTATCTTCACTGTGGTATCTTCACTGTAGTATCTTCACTGTTGTATCTTCACTGTTGTATCTTCACTGTGGTATCTTCACTGTAGTATCTTCACTGTTGTATATTCACTGTTGTATCTTCACTGTGGTATCTTCACTGTAGTATCTTCACTGTTGTATCTTCACTGTTGTATCTTCACTGTGGTATCTTCACTGTAGTATCTTCACTGTTGTATCTTCACTGTTGTATCTTCACTGTTGTATCTTCACTGTTGTATCTTCACTGTAGTATCTTCACTGTTGTATCTTCACTGTTGTATCTTCACTGTGGTATCTTCACTGTATCTTCACTGTGGTATCTTCACTGTTGTATCTTCACTGTTGTATCTTCACTGTTGTATCTTCACTGTTGTATCTTCACTGTTGTATCTTCACTGTTGTATCTTCACTGTTGTATCTTCACTGTTGTATCTTCACTGTTGTATCTTCACTGTAGTATCTTCACTGTTGTATCTTCACTGTTGTATCTTCACTGTTGTATCTTCACTGTGGTATCTTCACTGTAGTATCTTCACTGTTGTATCTTCACTGTAGTATCTTTACTGTTGTATCTTCACTGTGGTATCTTCACTGTAGTATCTTCGCTGTTGTATCTTCACTGTTGTATCTTCACTGTTGTATCTTCACTGTAGTATCTTCACTGTTGTATCTTCACTGTTGTATCTTCACTGTTGTATCTTCACTGTTGTATCTTCACTGTTGTATCTTCACTGTGGTATCTTCACTGTAGTATCTTCACTGTTGTATCTTCACTGTAGTATCTTCACTGTAGTATCTTCACTGTTGTATCTTCACTGTAGTATCTTTACTGTTGTATCTTCACTGTGGTATCTTCACTGTAGTATCTTCACTGTTGTATCTTCACTGTAGTATCTTTACTGTTGTATCTTCACTGTGGTATCTTCACTGTTGTAACTTCACTGTTGTATCTTCACTGTTGTGTCTTCACTGTTGTATCTTCACTGTTGTATCTTCACTATTGTATCTTCACTGTTTACACTATGTACTGTTATCTTCACTGTGATGTCATCTTCGCTATGTAGTGTTATCTTCACTATGTACTGTTATCTTCACTATGTACTGTTATCTTCAGTATGTAGTGTTATCTTCACTGTTTTCACTATGTAGTGTAATCTTTACTATGTAATGTTATCTGCACTGTTATCTTCACTATGTAATGTTATCTGCACTGTTATCTTCACTATGTACTGTTATCTTCAGTATGTAGTGTTAGCTTCACTGTTTTCACTATGTAGTGTTATCTTCACTATGTGGTGTTATTTTCACTATGTAGTGTTATCTTCACTATGTGGTGTTATTTTCACTATGTAGTGTTATCTTCACTATGTGGTGTTATTTTCACTATGTAGTGTTATCTTCACTATGTGGTGTTATTTTCACTATGTGGTGTTATCTTCACTATGTGGTGTTATTTTCACTATGTGGTGTTATCTTCAATATGGGGTATTTTCGTCCAGACAATATTAAGCTTAAGACAGCAGTCAGTCACCGGCACTGACCCTTTACAGTCCATCCAGTGCGGACCTCACCAACCCTAGATCCGAATGACTCGATCCCTAAGACGGCTAGAGTACCGATATGGATTGGATTGGAGGATTGGTGTTAGGATAATTGAATACAATCAGCACTCTCGTGAAGCTCCCCTGTATAGTAGAACGTTCCATCCATGCGACTGAACGAGGTACATCCGTAATTGAATAGCGAATGGACCGGCCTTTATAGCACCTGCTAGTCGGCTTTCGATGCACTTTTGTTTTTAATGGCATGTGCGAAAAATGCACTATGTAGAAGAGGTTTATCAGAGAGCCAAGTGTACATTAAAGTAGGCATACAGTTAGTGAGGGGGAGGGGTGTTACAAAAAACGCGATTCTAAAAGCTTAGAGATCTCCAGTGAATACTAGAAAGGACTGCCCTTCTAGCATCCAGCCTGTTACTGGGTTTTCGTAACAAGTAGTCAGTATCCTGGTCCAATTATCCATTAGAATTCAATAAGAATTATTAGTGCTTCAGGATTACAACTGGTAGGCTAACTAGAGAAATTAAAATTTAATAAATTTATTAATTAAGTTGTCTAGGCGTATAACAAATTAATTATTATTATAATCACGGGGGGAGCGCTAAACCCGTAGGATTATACAGCGCATGTGGGGGGATAGAAGGTATTCAGACTCAGTTCAGGGAACCGGAGCATAAATCCAATTCCCTAGATCAAGAGCCCCTCACTAGCGTCAAGGAACCTCCCTTGAGGGGTATAACAAATTAAATTAAATTAACCACAATAATCATAATAATATTAATCACTTCTCTCGTGTACAGTATTATTGTGCTGAAAGCACATATCACATTTATAAGTCTTAAGTACCGTCTGGTACATTAACATTTAATAATATATATACAAATAAGTTTAAGTGTATGTGTGTAAGTGCTCTAAGTAGTTCGCTATGTCTCAGGACTCGACTAGACTTAAACCAGTGACTGACAAAGTCCTCTCATCAAATAAGTTCTTGACCGACCGGCAATCAGAACAGTCTGCTTGAACAATAAAAGAATGCTAAGCCCAATAGCAATATAACAAGCAACTGCGACATAATCAGGATCAAGGATATAATATAACGACACTAAGTAGGGACCATGGGCAGATCCTCCACAAAAAGTCACAAAACTCCCATACTACTGAATCTAAGTTCAACATAAGAAAATCCCCGACTGTGATAATACACAGATACCAGTACAAGTTAGGTCAGAAGCTACAGCTCAGGACCTGAGTTGCTCAGTGTCTAGACGACACACAACCTTAGTACAACGTCGAAAATCACTAAGTCTATACAATGTTCTGTGAACAGAGTCTCCAGAACTAACAATAATAAGACAGAGACGATATTCCAACAAGAGCCAATAAGGGAGATTTAGGCACTTCTTGTCTGGAATACGTCCAACCACCAAGTGAGTCTAGACCAGACTGAATACTTCAGGCGAGGTGAGGACACCCCCCCCCCTCGATCACGTGATAGCTCCATGGACGGTTGCTGCCTAGCAACAGAAGCCGACAGAGTAACGAGCAAAGAGCGATAATTACAGTAGTTAGACAATCAAGACTTGAACTTTGAGCAAGTAATATATGTTTTACTTCCTACCTAACAAAATTTAACTAAGTCAAATAATAATATAAAGCAATATATTCACGATTTAGCTATTATCGCAAATATAAGCAGTATAAAATTATATGAAAAGGTAATAATTATATACATACACATTACATACATCATATACATTGTAACCCATTCAGGGGTTGCAACAAGGGGTCAGTATAGTTTAGTGGTACAGTCATTTGGATGTTCATTCATTCATTAGAGATTTGCCAGTACTTCCGGCCCGGGTCTTCTCCAGATGGTGACCCGGTACTGTGTACCAGGTCTCGGGTTTATATATTATTCTCGTCGTTAAAATGTTGTGATTGGGCATTAATGAGGAATTTTCTGACCGTAGGCCTTGATAAATAATTGATCAAGTCTTTGGATGGAAGAAAGTGACGCACATGTAGTTATGAGGAACTTTTATTAGTGATGTTTCGCCCATGGATGGCCTTTATTAAGTGACTTGGTAGGAACAGTGTGTGGGCAAGACGTTGTCTTTTGCCGGAGTTAATCCAGCTCTACCCAGAGGGAAACATGACTTGATAAAACTACAGACGACGGTTAAGCTCTGCACTGAGCGAAACGTTGTCTGAGTGAAAGCTCCTCCAGCAACCAGCCTCGACACTGAGCGATTATGCTCGCCAAGTAATAACTCTCCCGTCAGACAGTTTATCCCAGGCAAATTTTCATATATTAAATGAAATTTTTCAGTTTTTCCAAATAAAATTCAAAATTTTGAATGACAGGGAAGGGGGGGGTGGATGACAGGCATGTGTAGTATATTATAGTCAAGGGGAAGGGGAAGGGGAAGGGTAGCAACGCTATAGCTACCAACAATGGATTAAATTTCAAGACCCTTGTGTCCTGACACTTTCCCTGAGGTATTTGAAAGGTCAGTATATCAGTGGAGTGATGGGGTGGAATGATTGGAGTGATATACTCTCGCTAAAGGCATAATGCTATCTAAACTGAGCCCCCATCTATCATAAGTTGACTGTGTGTGTGTGTGTGTGTGTGTGTGTGTGTGTGTGTGTGTGTTAGTGTGTGTGTGTGTGTGTGTGTGTGTGTGTGTACTCACCTAGTTGAGGTTGAAGGGGTCGAGTCCAAGCTCCTGGCCCCGCCTCTTCACTGGTCGCTACTAGGTCACTCTCCCTGAACCGTGAGCTTTATCATACCTCTGCTTAACCTATGTAGAATTGTGTGTGTGTGTTAGTGTGTGTGTATACTCACCTAATTGTGGTTGCAGGGGTCGAGATTCAGCTCCTGGCCCCGCCTCTTCACTGACCGCTACTGGGTCCTCCCTCTCCCTGCTCCATGAGCTTTATCATACCTCGTCTTAAACCTATGTATAGTTCCTGCCTCCACTACATCGCTTGCCAGACTATTCCACTTCCTAACAACTCTGTGGCCGAGGAAATACTTCCTAACATCCTTTGACTCATCTGGGTCTTCAGCTTCCAATTGTGACCCATTGTTTCTGTGTCCCATCTCTGGAACATCCTGTCTCTGTCCACCTTGTCTATTGCACGCAGTATTTTGTATGTCGTTATCATGTCTCCCCTGACTCTCCTGTCCTCCAGTGTCGTCAGACCGATTTCCCTAAACCTTTCTTCATAGGACATTCTCCTTATCTCTGGAACCAGCCTTCTTGCAAACCTTTGCACTTTCTCTAATTTCTTGACGTGTTTGACCAGGTGTGGGTTCCAAACTGGTGCTGCGTACTCCAGTATGGGCCTGACGTACAAAGTGTATAAAGTCTTGATCGATTCCTTACTGAGATACCGGAACGTTGTTCTCAGGTTTTCCAGGCGCCCATATGCCATAGCAGTTATCTGGTTAATGTGTGCTTCTGGCGATGTACTCGGTATTATACTGACTCCAAGATCTTTCTCCTTGAGTGAGGTTTGCAGTCTTTGGCCTCCTACCCTATACTTTGTCTGCGGTCTTCTTTGCCCTTCTCCAATCTTCATGACTTGGCATTTGGCGGGGTTAAATTCTAGGAGCCAGTTGCTGGACCACGCATCCAGCCTGTCCAGGTCTCTTTGTAGACCTGTCTGGTCCGTATCTGATTTAATTCTCATTAACTTCACATCATCTGGAAACAGGGATGCTTCTGAGTCTATCCCTTCCGTCATGTCGTTCACATATACCTAGAATAGCACTGGTCCCAGGACTGACCCTGTGGGACCCCGCTCGTCACTGGCGCCCACTGTGATACCTCATCATGGACCATGACTCGCTGTTGCCTCCCTGTTAGGTATTCTCTGATCCACTGCAGTGCCCTTCTTGTTATGTGTGCCTGTACTAATGACTTTGCATGCTGTACACGTCACTGACACTGGTCTATAGTTTAGTGCTTCATTTCTGTCTCCCTTCTTAAAGATGGGGACTACATTTGCCTTCTTCCATACTTCAAGTAGTTGTCCAGTTTCAAGGGAAGTGTTGAAGATTTTGGTTAGTGGCACGTATAGTGTCTCTGCTCCCTCTCTAAGGACCCACGGAGAGATGTCTGGTCCCACCGCCTTTGAGGTATCAAGGTCACTTAGGAGCTTCTCCACTTCCTCCTCAGTTGTGTGTAATTCATCCCCACCTTCTTTCCTCAGCCTGATTACCTGTCCTTGACTGTTGTCTTCCTCCTGACGTGGCTGTAAAGCAGTTTCGGGTCAGACTTGACTTTTGATGCTATGTCGTTTTCATACAACTGCTGCGCCTCCCTTCTTATCTGTGAATACTCGTTTCTGGGTCGTCGACTATTCTCTTTATTTTCGTGAATCCTTTGCCTTCTGTACTTTTTCCATTCTCTAGAGCACTTAGGTTTTGCCTCCCTACATCTTCGGGTAAACCAAGGGCTCGTTCTGTCCTTCCCCATTATTTCTGTTGCCCTTGGGAACAAACGTTTCCTCTGCCTCCTTGCATTTTGTTGTTACGAAGCCCATCATTTCGTTTACTGATTTTCCTACCAACTCCTGTTCCCACTGAACCTCCTACAGGAAGGTCCTCATTCCTGTGTAGTCCCCTCTTTTATAGTTTGGCTTTTCCCTTTCTACTCCTGTTACCCTCTCCACTTTAAGCTCCACGATGTATTCAAAGCTCATAACCACATGGTCATTAGCTCCAATGTCTGAACTACTCAGGGTGAACACAAGGCCCAGTCCTGCTGGTTTATCCTCCCCTCTCTCTCTGGTAGTGTCCCTAACATGTTAGTGCATGAGATTTGCCTGCACCACATCCATCATCTTGGCTCTTTATGTTTCGGGACCCCCATGTGGCTCCAAGTTTTCCCAATCAATTTCCCTGTGATTGAAGTCGCCCATGACCAATAACTTCGCTCTACTCGAGCGAGTCCTTGCCACCTCAGCTAGTGTGTTCACCATTGCTCTGTTGCACTCATCATATTCCTCTCTTGGCCTCCTGCAGTTCTGTGGTGGATTATACATCACTGCAATGACTACCTCGCGTTTCCCTGACTAAACTGTACCTACTATGTAATCCCTTTCTCCAATCATGTTCATTCTTTCCATTTCTTGATAAACCCATCGGTTTTTAATTAGCAGTGCAACCCCTCCTCCCCCTTCTGCTCCTTCTATCCTTCCTCAGGATCTGATACCCGATGGGAAGATTGCATCTATTATCCCAGTGAGTTTTGTTTCTGGCCCTAAGCGAAACAAAGCTGAAGGGGGTAGGAGAGTTTCAGTGGGGGGAAATGCAATTATTTAATAAATGTATGGAAGAGGGTAAGGTACCTAGGGATTGGCAGAGAGCATGCATAGTTCCTTTGTATAAAGGCAAAGGGGATAAAAGAGAGTGCAAAAATTATAGGGGGATAAGTCTGTTGAGTGTACCTGGTAAAGTGTATGGTAGAGTTATAATTGAAAGAATTAAGAGTAAGACGGAGAATAGGATAGCAGATGAACAAGGAGGCTTTAGGAAAGGTAGGGGGTGTGTGGACCAGGTGTTTACAGTGAAACATATAAGTGAACAGTATTTAGATAAGGCTAAAGAGGTCTTTGTGGCATTTATGGATTTGGAAAAGGCGTATGACAGGGTGGATAGGGGGGCAATGTGGCAGATGTTGCAAGTGTATGGTGTAGGAGGTAGGTTACTGAAAGCAGTGAAGAGTTTTTACGAGGATAGTGAGGCTCAAGTTAGAGTATGTAGGAAAGAGGGAAATTTTTTCCCAGTAAAAGTAGGCCTTAGACAAGGATGTGTGATGTCACAATATATTTATAGATGGGGTTGTAAGAGAAGTAAATGCTCTTGGCCGATTAAAAGATAAAGAATCACCACCAAGGCATGACACTGGTGGCTGAAGAGAAGTTGCCGAAAAAGGTGAAAAAAAGAGTAAGGTTATGAGGATAACAAAAAAATTTCACCATCATTCACTCCATCACTGTCTTGCCAGAAAGAGGGGAATGCCAACGCTTTACACTACAGTGGAGATTTTCTGAGGGCAACTGCAACATTAACAGGAAGGGTTGTTGAGGTGGTTCGGACCCTGACCACAGTCAGAGTGCAGGCACTGTACTTGAGCCCATCTCCATTTATGAAGACTCAAGGGAAGTCCGGAAGGAGGGGTGTTAATGTTGCAGTTTAAAAACTGTAGTGTAAAGCCGGCAAGACAGTGATTGAATGATGGTGAAAGTTTTTCCCTGAATCGGCCCTTCATAAATGTTACTTTGCTCACACTCCAACAGCACGTCAAGTATTGCCGGTTTCCCTGAAAAACTTTGCATTTGTCTCCATTCACTCCTATCAAACACGCTCACGCATGCCTGCTGGAAGTCCAAACCCCTCGCACACAAAACCTCCTTTACCCCCTCTCTCCAACCTTTCCTAGGCCAACCCCTACCCCGCCTTCCTACCACTACAGACTGATACACTCTTGAAGTCATTCTGTTTCGCTCCATTCTCTCTACATGTCCGAACCACCTCAACAACCCTTCCTCAGCCCTCTGGACAACAGTTTTGGTAATCCCGCACCTCCTCCTAACTTCCAAACTACGAATTCTCTGCATTATATTCACACCACACATTGCCCTCAGACATGACATCTCCATTGCCTCCAGCCTTCTCCTCGCTGCAACATTCATCACCCATGCTTCACACCCATATAAGAGTGTTGGTAAAACTATACTCTCATACATTCCCCTCTTTGCCTCCAAGGATAAAGTTCTTTGTATCCACAGACTCCTAAGTGCACCACTTACTCTTTTCCCCTCATCAATTCTATGATTCACCTCATCTTTCATAGACCCATCTGCTGACACGTCCACTCCCAAATATCTGAATACATTCACCTCCTCCATACTCTCTCCCTCCAATCTGATATTCAATCTTTCATCACCTAATCTTTTTGTTATCCTCATAACCTTACTCTTTCCTGTATTCACCTTTAATTTTCTTCTTTTGCACACCCTACCAAATTCATCCACCACTCTCTGCAACTTCTCTTCAGAATCTCCCAAGAGCAGAGTGTCATCAGCAAAGAGCAGCTGTGACAACTCCCACTTTGTGTGTGATTCTTTATCTTTTAACTCCACGCCTCTTGCCAAGATCCTCGCATTTACTTCTCTTACAACCCCATCTATAAATATATTAAACAACCACGGTGACATCACACATCCTTGTCTAAGGCCCACTTTTACTGGGAAATAATTTCCCTCTTTCCTACATACTCTAACTTGAGCCTCACTATCCTCGTAAAAACTCTTCACTGCTTTCAGGAACCTACCTCCTACACCATACACTTGCAACATCTGCCACATTGCCCCCCTATCCACCCTGTCATACGCCTTTTCCAAATCCATGAATGCCACAAAGACCTCTTTAGCCTTATCTAAATACTGTTCACTTATATGTTTCACTGTAAACACCTGGTCCACACACCCCCTACCTTTCCTAAAGCCTCCTTGTTCATCTGCTATCCTATTCTCCGTCTTACTCTTAATTCTTTCAATAATAACTCTACCATACACTTTACCAGGTATACTCAGACTTATCCCTCTATAATTTCTGCACTCTCTTTTATCCCCTTTGCCTTTATACAAAGGAACTATGCATGCTCTCTGCCAATCCCTAGGTACCTTACCCTCTTCCATACATGTATTAAATAATTGCACCAACCACTCCAAAACTATATCCCCACCTGCTTTTAACATTTCTATCTTTATCCAATCAATCCCGGCTGCCTTACCCCCTTTCATTTTACCTACTGCCTCACGAACTTCCCCCACACTCACAACTGGCTCTTCCTCACTCCTACAAGATGTTATTCCTCCCTGTCCTATGCACGAAATCACAGCTTCCCTATCTTCATCAACATTTAACAATTCCTCAAAATATTCCCTCCATCTTCCCAATACCTCTAACTCTCCATTTAATAACTCTCCTCTCCTATTTTTAACTGACAAATCCATTTGTTCTCTAGGCTTTCTTAACTTGTTAATCTCACTCCAAAACTTTTTCTTATTTTCAACAAAATTTGTTGATAACATCTCACCTACTCTCTCATTTGCTCTCTTTTTACATTGCTTCACCACTCTCTTAACCTCTCTCTTTTTCTCCATATACTCTTCCCTCCTTGCATCACTTCCACTTTGTAAAAACTTCTCATATGCTAACTTTTTCTCCCTTACTACTCTCTTTACATCATCATTCCACCAATCGCTCCTCTTCCCTCCCGCACCCACTTTCCTGTAACCACAAACTTCTGCTGAACACTCTAACACTACATTTTTAAACCTACCCCATACCTCTTCGATCCCATTGCCTATGCTCTCATTAGCCCATCTATCCTCCAATAGCTGTTTATATCTTACCCTAACTGCCTCCTCTTTTAGTTTATAAACCTTCACCTCTCTCTTCCCTGATGCTTCTATTCTCCTTGTATCCCATCTACCTTTTACTCTCAGTGTAGCTAGAACTAGAAAGTGATCTGATATATCTGTGGCCCCTCTATAAATATGTACATCCTGAAGTCTACTCGGCAGTCTTTTATCTACCAATACATAATCCAACAAACTACTGTCATTTCGCCCTACATCATATCTTGTATACTTATTTATCCTCTTTTTCTTAAAATATGTATTACCTATAACTAAACCCCTTTCTATACAAAGTTCAATCAAAGGGCTCCCATTATCATTTACACCTGGCACCCCAAACTTACCTACCACACCCTCTCTAAAAGTTTCTCCTACTTTAGCATTCAGGTCCCCTACCACAATTACTCTCTCACTTGGTTCAAAGGCTCCTATACATTAACTTAACATCTCCCAAAATCTCTCTCTCTCCTCTGCATTCCTCTCTTCTCCAGGTGCATACACGCTTATTATGACCCACTTCTCGCATCCAACCTTTACTTTAATCCACATAATTCTTGAATTTACACATTCATATTCTCTTTTCTCCTTCCATAACTGATTATTCAACATTACTGCTACCCCTTCCTTTGCTCTAACTCTCTCAGATACTCCAGATTTAATCCCATTTATTTCCCCCTACTGAAACTCCCCTACCCCCTTCAGCTTTGTTTCGCTTAGGGCCAGGACATCCAACTTCTTTTCATTCATAACATCAGCAATCATCTGTTTCTTGTCATCCGCACTACATCCACGCACATTTAAGCATCCCAGTTTTATAAAGTTTTTCTTCTCTTTTTTAGTAAATGTCTACAGGAGAAGGGGTTACTAGCCCATTGCTCCCGGCATTTTAGTAGCCTCATACGACACGCATGGCTTACGGAGGAAAGATTCTTTTCCACTTCCCCATGGACAATAGAAGAAATAAAGAAGAACAAGAGCTATTTAGAAAAAGGAGAAAAACCTAGATATATGTATATATATATGCATGTGCGTGTCTGTGAAGTGTGACCAAAGTGTAAGTAGGAGTAGCAAGATATCCCTGTTATCTAGCGTGTTTATGAGACAGAAAAAGAAACCAGCAATCCTACCATCATGTAAAACAGTTACAGGTTTCTGTTTCACAGTCATCTGGCAGGACGGTAGTACTTCCCTGGGTGGTTGCTGTCTACCAACCTACTATATACATGTATATATGCGTATGTATATATACATATATATATATATATATATATATATGTATATATATATTTATATATATATATATATATATATATATATATATATATATATAATATGTATATATGCGTATGTATATATTTATATATATATATATATTTTTTTTTTAACTAGTCGGCCGTCTCCCACCGAGGCAGAGTGACCCGAAAAGAAAATCCCCAAAAAGAAAATGCTTTCATCATCATTCAACACTTTCACCTCACTCACACATAATCACTGTTTCTGCAGAGGTGCTCAGAACACAACAGTTTAGAAGCATGTACGTATAAAGATATACAACATATCCCTCCAAACTGCTGATATCCCGAACCCCTCCTTTAGAGTGCAGGCATTGTACTTCCCAATTCCATATATATATATATATATATATATATATATATATATATATATATATATATATATATATATATATATATATATATATATATATATATGCAATAAGATCACAATGAACAGGTGATATCACAATATGCAGGACAACCGCTGAAAAAATAGTGAACTTCCAATCGCTTTCGTGATTTCTCACATCAAGGAGCTGTAAAAATTAAAGATTAGCAGAAGGCAAATAAGGACGAGATTACACCTCGCGGTCATCTTACAACACCTGACACTTTATGATGTAGGTAGGTAATCAAGGACTTATCAGACACAGCTTATATTCTGCCCAAGCTTTAAGATTTTAACTTGTGGAATATATCTTAAATTCTTCCTCAATTTTATTAATTATATGTGAACCCAATTCGTATAATCCTAAAACAATATTCATATTAATTTCAAAACTAATTTTTTATATTTCTTTCAAACAGGGATTTGCCTGATATAACTTTCTCAGCATTTTGAATATTAATTAGATGGTTAAAATCTCTCACATGAGTAAACAGAGCATTAGATTCTTGTCCAGTTTTAATGCTGTATTTATGTTGGAATCTTAGTGCAAGAATTTCCCAGTTTGACCGTAATAAACTTTATCACATGTTTTACAAGGGATTTTGTAGTTTCAGCCGTCAGCTTTTTTTTGGGGAATTTTTTACCCAAATTTTTTTTTACTCTTTTAAGATTCTTAAATAATTTGATATTAAAATTCTTAAGTAAAGAAGGTATATCAAGAAAGTTTTCATGGTCAGGGAAGACCAACATATTTTTGGCTTAATAAGGTTATTTTTTTTTTTATCTGTAAGAAGTATTTCTAGCAATTTTAAAAGATTTAGCTGTTTAATAAATCTTCAAAATTTCTTCATGTATGAACTTTAGGCTGCAAATACGCAAGTTTTCAAAAACATTGACAAGAATACAGAAAGTTTAACTCTGTCATGTGAAGAATAATAGTCCACATAAGAACAATTATTGAAGGCAGTGAAACGTTTTTACGAGGATAGTGAGGCTCAGGTGTTGATGGCAGCACGAAAGGCCCAGAGCTATCATTCAACTTCCCCCGTGGGAAGTTGAATGATATATATATATATATATATATATATATATATATATATATATATATATATCGTGGCGAATATGTAAAACTGGTCAATTAGCAAGAACTCATTTAAAATTAAGTCCTTTCTAAAATTTTCTCTTATACGTTTAAAGATATATTTTTTTCATTAATGTTGATGTAAAAAATTATAATTTTTCACCAAAAGGAACTTAGAAAACTTACCTAACCTTATTATAAAAAGAATAATTTATTTTAGCCTAACCCAACTGAATATATTTTAGATTTGTTTACAATAATTTAATACTAAACAAACACAGTGAAATATATTTTTTTTCTTTAGGTTCAGAATGATTTTGGAGAAATTATTGCATACACAAATTTTCACTTGTCCTATATGGCAAGATGAGCGTTGCTATTTAAGCCAAGATCGCAAGTTCTGCCTATTCGGCACGACATAAATATATATATATATATATATATATATATATATATATATATATATATATATATATATATATATATATATATATATATATATTATATGTAATGTCGTGCCTAATAAGCAAAACTTGTGATTTTGACTTTAATAGCAACGCTCATCTTGCCGAATAAGGCAGCGAAAATTTGTGTATGTAGTAATTTCGCAAAAAAATATTGTGAAACTAACGAAAAAATTTTTTTTTTATTGTGTTTATTTATTATTAAACTATTGTAAAATTATCTAAAATATATTTAGTTGGGTTAGGCTAAATTAAATTGCGCTTGTTATAATAAGGTTAGGTAAGTTTTCTAAGGTTCTTTTTGTACAAAATTATTATTTTCTACATTAACGTGAATGAAAAAATATATCTTTAAACGTATAAGAGAAAATTTTAGAAAGGACTTAATTTTAAATGAGTTCTTGCTAATTGGCAAATCTTTACTTATTCGGCATGACACACATACACACACACACACACACACACACACACACACACACACACACACACACACACACACACACACACACACACACACACACACACACTCATATATATGCAAAACAACCACTGTGAAAGAGTAGTGAAATTCCAAGCGCTTTCGTGACTACTCACATTGTCAAGGAACTATGAAAGTAATACATCAAAGGAAGGCAATGTTGCTATTATCTTATGAGTCTGGTATTGTCGCGCGTCAGGTGTTTCTTTGTTGTGGGGGTTGACCACGAGGTGTAGTCTAAGCCCTTTGATTGCCTTCCTTTATGTATTACTTTCATAGTTCCTTGGCAATGTGAGTAGTCACGAAAGCGCTTGGAATTTCACTACTCATTCACACTGGTTGTTTTGCATATTTTAAAATCACCTGTTTACTGTGATCTTATTTCATATATATATATATATATATATATATATATATATATATAAGAACACTGCATACACAAATAACCCGCAAATAAAAGAGAGAAGCTTACGACGACGTTTCGGTCCGACTTGGACCATTGACAAAGTCACACTGCACTAGCCAAGGACTCGAACCCATGCTGCTTTGGCCTACCTCATGGTGGGCGAAAACACATGACGCCCTTATTCAGTGAATAAGGGCGTCATGTGTTTTCGCCCACCATGAAGCAGGCCAAAGCGGCATGGGTTCGCGTCCTTGGCTAGTGCAGTGTTCTTATTGATCAATACCACTCGTTCGTGGGCACAATATATATATATATATATATATATATATATATATATATATATATATATATATATATATATATATATATTATATTTATTTATTTATTTTATTATCACACTGGCCGATTCCCACCAAGGCAGGGTGGCCCGAAAAAGAAAAACTTTCACCATCATTCACTCCATCACTGTCTTGCCAGAAGGGTGCTTTACACTACAGTTTTTAAACTGCAACATTAACACCCCTCCTTCAGAGTGCAGGCACTGTACTTCCCATCTCCAGGACTCAAGTCCGGCCTGCCGGTTTCCCTGAACCCCTTCATAAATGTTACTTTGCTCACACTCCAACAGCACGTCAAGTATTAAAAACCATTTGTCTCCATTCACTCCTATCAAACACGCTCACGCATGCCTGCTGGAAGTCCAAGCCCCTCGCACACAAAACCTCCTTTACCCCCTCTCTCCAACCTTTCCTAGGCCGACCCCTATTCCGCCTTCCTTCCACTACAGACTGATACACTCTTGAAGTTATTCTGTTTCGCTCCATTCTCTCTACATGTCCGAACCACCTCAACTACCCTTCCTCAGCCCTGTGGACAACAGTTTTGGTAATCCCGCACCTCCTCCTAACTTTCAAACTACGAATTCTCTGCATTATATTCACACCACACATTGCCCTCAGACATGACATCTCCACTGCCTCCAGCCTTCTCCTCGCTGCAACATTCATCACCCATACTTCACACCCATATAAGAGTGTTGGTAAAACTATACTCTCATACATTCCCCTCTTTGCCTCCAAGGACAAAGTTCTTTGTCTCCACAGACTCCTAAGTGCACCACTCACCCTTTTCCCCTCATCAATTCTATGATATATATATATATATATATATACATATATATATATATATATATATATATATATATATATATATATATATATATATATATATATATATATATATATATATATTTATATATATAAATTATATATATATATATATGTCGTGCCGAATATGTAAAACTGGTCAATTAGCAAGAACTCATTTAAAATTAAGTCTTTTCTAAAATTTTCTCTTATACGTTTAAAGATATATTTTTTCATTAATATTGATATAAAAATTTATAATTTTGCACCAAAAGGAACTTAGAGAACTTACCTAACCTTATTATAACAAGCGCAATTTATTTTAGCCTAACCCAACTAAATATATTTTAGATTTGTTTACAATAATTTAATACTAAACAAACACAGTGAAATATATTTTTTTCGTTAGGTTCAGAATGATTTTGGCGAAATTATTGCATACACAAATTTTCACTTGTCCTGTATGGCAAGATGAGCGTTGCTATTTAAGCCAAGATGGCAAGTTCTGCCTATTCGGCACGACATATATATATATATATATATATATATATATATATATATATATATATATATATATATATATATATATATATATATATATATATATATATATATTATTGTGTGTGCATGTCTTCTGGCTGTAACTGTAATAATGATTCTTGTCTTTGTGATAAATTTTCTTCAGTCTCCCTAAGAACAGCTTATCATCCTTTACAGCTGTTCATTTTGAGTTTTCATTGAGCGTGTGATCCATCATCCGTGAGTCATGGAAGTCAATATGCGAGTGCAGTGCCTCCTCTTGTTGACTTGCTGGCAATCAATCACAACTGCTCAGTGAAGTCTGATATCACGCAGTCACATGGTAATCACCTTCGTGAAATTGTACGTAACGATAATTGAACGTGAGGATAATTTCGAAACTAACCCCCACAAGTTTGCAGGCGAAACATCAGACGACGTTTCCGTCCCTCTTGGACCAATATTAACACTATGTAACAATATTTCATTTTTGTCGTGTTCCTGGGAAATAAACATCATTTCCCAATTCTTTTTAATTAAACAAAATTTAAGAAAGCAGTTTGATCCCAGAACTTCGCTTCAAGAAAGACTTATGTAAAACTATTAAGTTCTAGGGTTTTGCTTGGCAAATATAAAAACAGGGACTCACAAACCAGCATTCAGTTCAACTCTGGAAGAAGAAGTGAAATGGCATGAAGAGGCTGCAGTCATTCTCCAGATGTATTCTGCTACATATGTGGTCAATTCATTATGACAAAAGCAAAGAAGTTCTCTGTAACAGCATCTAAAAAAAATGTGATGTTTACAACGCATATTTTGTCATGCCAGTTATGGACCAAGACAAGACCTGGGCGCCTCATGTTGCTTGTGAACATTGTAAGAAAACATTGGAAGGTAAGAAGGTAAGAGCGACAAAGTTTGATGCTCCTAGAATAAGGCGTAAACCCACTGATCACTCAACCAACTGCTACTTCTGTCTGGTGGATCCTTCCAAACACTGAACTGGGAAAAATGAACCTGATATTTCTTATCCAGACCTTCCCTCTTCTATTGCACCAGTACCACACAGTGCTGAACTTCCTGTACCTACACCTCCAGAAAGAAGTCAACCGTCAGAAGAAGAAAGCAGAAAATCAGAAGAGCACAGTGAACAAGACTAATCTCACAGATGCAGCTGTTGGGAGGAATACTTACTACCCAAACCAAACAGACCTCAATGTCCTTATCAGAGATCTTGGTTTGACAAAGTCAAATGCTGAGATTTTGATTTCAAGGCTCAAGGAGTGGTACTTGGTGGATGAAAGTGTGCAAGTGACATGCCAAAGAAAACGTCACCAACATTTCTCAAGCTTCTTCACTAATGAAGGCAGGTTGTGCTACTGGAATGATGTATCAAGCTTGTTTGATGCACTTGGAATTGCATGCAATCCAGATGAGTGGAGACTCTTCATTGACAGCTCCTCCAGAAGTCTAAAAGCTGTACTTCTACACAATGAGAACAAGTATCCATCTCTTCCCTTGGCTCATTCAGTACATCTTAAGGAGGACTACAACAGTGTCAAACTTCTACTGGAAGCTTTGAACTATGATAAGTATGGCTGGGAGGTTATTGGAGACTTCAAAATGGTGGCATTATTGGTGGGACTCAAAGGAGGTTTTACAAAGTTTCCCTGTCATCTCTGTCACTGGGATAGTAAAGACAAAGCAGCACATTAACAGAGGAAACACTGGCCTCAAAGGACTTGAGTTCTCAGTAGGAAGCTTTAATATCAAACATAAACCACTGGTGGATCCTGAAAAGGTTCTGTTCCCTCCATTACACTTCAAACTAGAGCTAGTGAAACAGTCTGTTAAAGCTCTAGACAAAGAGTCTGCAGCCTTCAATGGTCTTCAAGACTTTCCCAAGCTATCAGAGGCAAAGGTTAAGGCTGGCATCTTCACTGGACCACAAGTCAGGAAAATCATGGATTGCTCAGAATTTGCAAAGCTCACGGAGAAGGAAAAGGAAGCCTGGGAGAGTTTTGTTGCTGTAGCACAGGACTTTCTGGGCAACATGGACAGTTATGTGTAATCTGTTGAGACCTCGTTAAAAAGCTATGGTCAGATGGACTGTATGATCCTTGATGCTTATCTTGACAATTTCAAGGATAATATGGGAACATACTCAGAGGAGCAAGGGGAGCGCTTCCACCAAGATATAATGAACTTTCAACCCAGATATCAGAGATTTGTAATGAAAGCATGATGGGAAACTACATTTGGGGGCTTAAACGGGAAAGTGATTTGTTGCTGCTGGCAAATCTAAAAAAAAACTGCTCATTTTTAACTTTGTAAATATGTTTCAAAAATTTAAAATAAAATTTGTGTAAATTTTAATTTATGTAAATTTTATTAAATTTATTGTATGTTTTTGTTTTACATTCAAAACTAGCAAAAAAAATTTGAAATTTAGCCATTTTTTGCCCAAAATTCATCCAGTAAGCCACAAACGCAAAGTTTAAAAGGAATAATGGGCATTATCTATTGTTTTGCAATAAAAGGAGTTGGAAAATAACGATTACTTGCCAGGAACAAAAATTGTGTTACATAGTGTAATGGTCCAGGATGACCGGAAATGTCTATCGTTACTTCTCTTCCACATAGTGAGCCTTTCCATTCTTCCCATACAAAATCTCTCTATCCAAGAGCCTAAGAATATTGTTCCAAAGAATTGGGAAAAATCTGCATTAGTTCAGCTGGATCGCGTTGGCCTTTCTGAACCCAGCCATTTTCACTCGTATATTCCTCAACCAATTTGTAAAGCTGTCTTACCGTAAATTCAAGTCGCAATGAACGACTCGTAGTCATTAAACAGGTGGAGGGACGAGGAATCGAACTGTGGTCCCGGTGTTAGCTTGATTATTCAAGTTGTGCCAGTGTATTCTAGACTGCAAGTGCATATATTGCTGTGTAAATATCTTTGAACATAGGTTTACTTGGTTGATAGTTTAGTACACTTGTTTACGTGGTTGATAGCCTAGTACACTTGCTTAGTTGATTGATAGCCTAGTACACGTGCTTACTTGGTTGATAGCCTAGTACACTTGTTTAGTTGGTTGATAGCCTAGTACACTGGCTTACTTGGTTGATAGCCTAGTACACTGGCTTACTTGGTTGATGGCCTAGTACACTTGTTTACTTGGTTGATAGCCTAGTACACTTGCTTACTTGGTTGATAGCCTAGTACAGTGGCTTACCTGGTTGAAAGTCTAGTACACTGGCTTACCTGGTTGAAAGTCTAGTACACTGGCTTACCTGGTTTAAAGTCTAGTACACTGGCTTACCTGGTTGAAAGCCTAGTACACTGGCTTACCTGGTTGAAAGTCTAGTACACTGGCTTACCTGGTTGAAAGCCTAGTACACTGGCTTACCTGGTTGAAAGCCTAGTTCACTGGCTTACCTGGTTTAAAGTCTAGTACACTGGCTTACCTGGTTGAAAGCCTAGTACACTGGCTTACCTGGTTGAAAGTCTAGTACACTGGCTTACCTGGTTGAAAGCCTAGTACACTGGCTTACCTGGTTGAAAGTCTAGTACACTGGCTTACCTGGTTGAAAGCCTAGTACACTGGCTTACCTGGTTGAAAGCCTAGTACACTGGCTTACCTGGTTGAAAGCCTAGTACACTGGCTTACCTGGCTGAAAATCTAGTCGCACCAGTGGCTAGACTTTGTTTACCTAGACACCAGCATTTAGTATGAGCTAATTTATAAGTCAAGGATGCATATATGAATATATAAATACTTATGCATAAAAACATATATATCAAAACATTAACGTTTAAACAACATAAGATGTGAAGACGGGAGAGAGAGAGAGAGAGGGAGGTGAGGAGGGAGGGAGAAACAAATGATGGTCTCTCTGCACCATGGCGCGGTGGTAAGAATGAACGAAAGATTATTGGTGTCACGGAAAGAAGTTGATATCCTTGGGGTGAAATTTGACTCCAAACTGACCGTAAAGTATCACGTTGTAAATCACGTAAACAAGGAGGCCAGGAGGCTTACAGCTCTTTGACGTATCTCGCATTTGCTCGACAGCAGAGATTGCAAGCTTTTTTTTGAGGCACAAGTACGTTCACACCTTGAGTATGCTCCACTTTCTTGGATTGCCTGCCCTCCGTCTCGTCTTCGACTTCTTGACAGAACAAAGAATAGAGCAAGATGTCTCATCTGTCGCCTGGACCCAGCCTGGATAGATTTGTCATTTCAGCAGAGCCTTCAACACAGGAGGGATGTGGGCGGCCTCACTGTTATGTACAAAACCAATATTGTCAAAGTACCACACTTGTCTCCACTCCGAGGACAGCGAAAAGTGTGCTTCTACACCACAAGAAGAGCAGCCAGCAGTAACTTCACTCTGGCTGTAACCTTCTCCAGAACATCACTTCATCTGAGATCATATATTCCTTTGATGACTCGAGTCTGAAATATGTTCGTACAGTATAATGACATCAACGAAATAGTCAGCTGACCAAAGGAAATCTCTGTCTCACAGATGTCTCCAGCTTCATTCTCTTACCTATTTGTATATCTCATAATAAAAGGCTTTCAAATGAACGGATGTAGGTAACAGCTCTTTGCTTGTAAATGAAGTTAGAAACTCAACCTAACCTCGCAGGTGTATGTATTCGAGGGATACACCCATCTCTCGGTGTATATTCCCTAACATAAACACCTCTGGATGTATATACTCAGAGATATTCACATCTATGAGTGTATATCCTTGGAGATATATACCTCATAGTATATATATTCTCTGACACAAAGATCTTTGGATTATCACATCTGTGTATATCCTTGGGGATATACACCTCTCAGTGTACAATCTGAGAAACTCACTGAAATTACGGTTGATGTGGTTGAAGTCATTCCTGGACCAGCCAAGACTGGTGATTCAATAGAGGATCCAGTCTGGACCAGAACGGTCTACATAATGGCACAAGATGGACCAAAACGACGTCTACGTATTGATCTAAAACTGACCGACAGTTCACATAGTATCGTATAAAATTTTCGTGTTACTCTCGAACCTATTTAGAAAGGTGTTCGAATTTTATTCTTCCAGGTTACAGCTTGTGCGCCAGAGTGCGGTTACTCTCTCTGCCTGGTGAGTGTGGCCACTGGCCGAGTACGCAGCACCAGTGTGGAACCCCTCACCTGGTCAAGCACAAGAGTGCAATGCTGGAAGTGATTAAGTACGTTTACTACAGTGCTTAGAGTTGAATAAATTTCTCGCTTAACTGTTAGTAATGATTTGTCACAAGTCATATACACTGATGGATCTCTAAGTAGAGTCTTCTGGCAGGGCTGCATCTGTTCTCGTTGCCACCTCCCTAGCTAAGAACAACAGTAACTTTGTTGACTTAGTCATAAGAATTAATGACTGGGCGTCTACTCTGCAAACTAAATTGTTTGACATGCTAATGGCACTAAAGTTAACTTATGACACTGAGGTTGACTCTTATGATTATTGCTGATTCTATGTCATCACTGAAGGCTCTTCTTGATTCACATAATGACTCTGACAACATACTCATTGGGAGAAGCCAGGTATAGATACTCAAAAGGCCAGGAAAAAGGAATTAATGTACAATTGATATGGATCCCATCACACATTGGATTACACCTACATGATAAAGTTCATACATTACGTAGGTGGCTTACTTGAAGGAAAATGTAGAATATAACCTTGGTATATCTGTGTCTAGCATTAAGAATAATATTAGGAGAGAAATAAATGTAACTGAATGTTGTAGGAATGAAATTAGAAGCAATAACCCACTATGATAACATGAACGTAGATAAGTATTTTTACGGAGAAATGCAATGTGAACACTGACTGATGTTGTAGTGGCCAGGCTTAGGCTTGGTTACAAGTACTGACTGATGTTGTAGTGACCAGGCTTAGGCTTGGTTACAAGTACTGACTGATGTTGTAGTGGCCAGGCTTAGGCTTGGTTACAAGTACTGACTGATGTTGTAGTGGCCAGGCTTAGGCTTGGTTACAAGTACTGACTGATGTTGTAGTAGCCAGGCTTAGTCTTGGTTACAAGTACTGACTGATGTTGTAGTGGCCAGGCTTAGGCTTGGTTACAAGTACTGACTGATGTTGTAGTGGCCAGGCCTAGGCTTGGTTACAAGTACTGACTGATGTTGTAGTAGCCAAGCTTAGGCTTAGTTACAAGTACTGACTGATGTTGTAGTAGCCAGGCTTAGACTTGGTTACAAGTACTGACTGATGTTGTAGTGGCCAGGCTTAGGCTTGGTTACAAGTACTGACTGATGTTGTAGTGGCCAGGCTTAGGCTTGGTTACAAGTACTGACTGATGTTGTAGTAGCCAGACTTAGTCTTGGTTACAAGTACTGACTGATGTTGTAGTGGCCAGGCTTAGGCTTGGTTACAAGTACTGACTGATGTTGTAGTAGCCAAGCTTAGGCTTGGTTACAAGTACTGACTGATGTTGTAGTAGCCAGGCTTAGGCTTGGTTACAAGTACTGACTGATGTTGTAGTGGCCAGGCTTAGGCTTGGTTACAAGTACTGACTGATGTTGTAGTGGCCAGGCCTAGGCTTGGTTACAAGTACTGACTGATGTTGTAGCAGCCAGGCCTAGGCTTGGTTACAAGTACTGACTGATGTTGTAGTGGCCAGGCCTAGGCTTGGTTACAAGTACTGACTGATGTTGTAGCAGCCAGGCCTAGGCTTGGTTACAAGTACTGAGTGATGTTGTAGTGGCCAGGCCTAGGCTTGGTTACAAATACTGACTGATGTTGTAGTGGCCAGGCCTAGGCTTGGTTACAAGTACTGACTGATGTTGTAGTGGCCAGGCCTAGGCTTGGTTACAAGTACTGACTGATGTTGTAGTGGCCAGGCCTAGGGTTGGTTACAAGTACTGACTGATGTTGCAGTGGCCAGGCCTAGGCTTGGTTACAAGTACTGACTGATGTTGTAGTGGCCAGGCTTAGGCTTGGTTACAAGTACTGACTGATGTTGTAGTGGCCAGGCCTAGGCATGGTTACAAGTACTGACTGATGTTGTAGCAGCCAGGCCTAGGCTTGGTTACAAGTACTGACTGATGTTGTAGCAGCCAGGCCTAGGCTTGGTTACAAGTACTGACTGATGTTGTAGTGGCCAGGCCTAGGCTTGGTTACAAGTACTGACTGATGTTGTAGTGGCCAGGCCTAGGCTTGGTTACAAGTACTGACTGATGTTGTAGTGGCCAGGCCTAGGCTTGGTTACAAGTACTGACTGATGTTGTAGTGGCCAGGCCTAGGGTTGGTTACAAGTACTGACTGATGTTGCAGTGGCCAGGCCTAGGCTTGGTTACAAGTACTGACTGATGTTGTAGTGGCCAGGCTTAGGCTTGGTTACAAGTACTGACTGATGTTGTAGTGGCCAGGCCTAGGCTTGGTTACAAGTACTGACTGATGTTGTAGCAGCCAGGCCTAGGCTTGGTTACAAGTACTGACTGATGTTGTAGCAGCCAGGCCTAGGCTTGGTTACAAGTACTGACTGATGTTGCAGTGGCCAGGCTTAGTCTTGGTTACAAGTACTGACTGATGTTGTAGTGGCCAGGCTTAGGCTTGGTTACAAGTACTGACTGATGTTGTAGTGACCAGGCTTAGGCTTGGTTACAAGTACTGACTGATGTTGTAGCAGCCAGGCCTAGGCTTGGTTACAAGTACTGACTGATGTTGTAGCAGCCAGGCCTAGGCTTGGTTACAAGTACTGACTGATGTTGTAGTGGCCAGGCTTAGGCTTGGTTACAAGTACTGACTGATGTTGTAGTGGCCAGGCTTAGGCTTGGTTACAAGTACTGACTGATGTTGTAGTGGCCAGGCTTAGGCTTGGTTACAAGTACTGACTGATGTTGTAGTGGCCAGGCTTAGGCTTGGTTACAAATACTGACTGATATTGTAGTGGCCAGGCTTAGGCTTGGTTACAAATACTGACTGATGTTGTAGTGGCCAGGCTTAGCCTTGGTTACAAGTACTGACTGATGTTGTAGTGGCCAGGCTTAGGCTTGGTTACAAGTACTGACTGATGTTGTAGTGGCCAGACTTAGGCTTGGTTACAAATACTGACTGATGTTGTAGTGGCCAGGCTTAGGCTTGGTTACAAATACTGACTGATGTTGTAGTGGCCAGGCTTAGGCTTGGTTACAAGCACTGACTGATGTTGTAGTGGCCAGGCCTAGGCTTGGTTACAAGTACTGACTGATGTTGTAGTGGCCAGGCTTAGGCTTGGTTACAAGTACTGACTGATGTTGTAGTGGCCAGGCTTAGGCTTGGTTACAAGTACTGACTGATGTTGTAGGGGCCAGGCTTAGTCTCGGTTACAAATACTGACTGATATTGTAGTGGCCAGGCTAGGCTTGGTTACAAATACTGACTGATGTTGTAGTGGCCATGCTTAGCCTTGGTTACAAGTACTGACTGATGTTGTAGTGGCCAGGCTTAGGCTTGGTTACAAGTACTGACTGATGTTGTAGTGGCCAGACTTAGGCTTGGTTACAAATACTGACTGATGTTGTAGTGGCCAGGCTTAGGCTTGGTTACAAATACTGACTGATGTTGTAGTGGCCAGGCTTAGGCTTGGTTACAAGTACTGACTGATGTTGTAGTGGCCAGGCTTAGGCTTGGTTACAAGCACTGACTGATGTTGTAGTGGCCAGGCTTAGGCTTGGTTACAAGTACTGACTGATGTTGTAGTGGCTAGGCTTAGGCTTGGTTACAAGTACTGACTGATGTTGTAGTGGCCAGGCTTAGGCTTGGTTACAAATACTGACTGATATTGTAGTGGCCAGGCTTAGGCTTGGTTACAAGTACTGACTGATGTTGTAGTGGCCAGGCTTAGGCTTGGTTACAAGTACTGACTGATGTTGTAGTGGCCAGGCTTAGGCTTGGTTACAAGTACTGACTGATGTTGTAGTGGCCAGACTTAGGCTTGGTTACAAATACTGACTGATGTTGTAGTGGCCAGTCTTAGGCTTGGTTACAAATACTGACTGATGTTGTAGTGGCCAGGCTTAGGCTTGGTTACAAGTACTGACTGATGTTGTAGTGGCCAGGCTTAGGCTTGGTTACAAGCACTGACTGATGTTGTAGTGGCCAGGCTTAGGCTTGGTTACAAGTACTGACTGATGTTGTAGTGGTCAGGCTTAGGCTTGGTTACAAATACTGACTGATGTTGTAGTGGCCAGGCTTAGGCTTGGTTACAAGTACTGACTGATGTTGTAGTAGCTAGACTTAGGCTTGGTTACAAGTACTAACTGATGTGGCAGTAGCCAAGCTTAGGCTTGGTTACAAGTACTGACTTATGTTGTAGTGGCCAGGCTTAGGCTTGGTTACAAGTACTGACTGATGTCGTAGTAGCCAGGCTTAGGCTTGGTTACAAGTACTGACTGATGTCGTAGTAGCCAGGCTTAGGCTTGGTTACAAGTACTGACTGATGTCGTAGTAGCCAGGCTTAGGCTTGGTTACAAGTACTGACTGATGTTGTAGTAGCCAAGCTTAGGCTTGGTTACAAGTACTGACTTATGTTGTAGTGGCCAGGCTTAGGCTTGGTTACAAGTACTGACTGATGTTGTAGTGGCCAGGCTTAGGCTTGGTTACAAGTACTGACTGATGTTGTAGTGGCCAGGCTTAGGATTGGTTACAAGTACTGACTGATGTTGTAGTGGCCAGGCTTAGGCTTGGTTACAAGTACTGACTGATGTTGTAGCTAGGCTTAGGCTTGGTTACAAGTACTGACTGATGTTGTAGTAGCCAGGCTTAGGTTTGGTTACAAGTACTGACTAATGTTGTAGTGGCCAGGCTTAGGCTTGGTTACAAGTACTGACTGATGTTGTAGTGGCCAGGCTTAGGCTTGGTTACAAGTACTGACTGATGTTGTAGTGGCCAGGCTTAGGCTTGGTTACAAGTACTGACTGATGTTGTAGTGGCCAGGCTTAGGCTTGGTTACAAGTACTGACTGATGTTGTAGTGGCCAGGCTTAGGCTTGGTTACAAGTACATACTTCTGGAAGTTTGGGAGACACACAGATGACCAAACTAAATGCAATGTGGCCAGTACTTTCTTGAACACTATGTGTTTAATTGTCCACTTACTAAGGAATATAGAGATAGTATAATAACCGATGTGACATGTCAAGATATCATATTGATGAAAATAAGATACCAGATGTATTAAGCAAATTTCCTAAATTTGCTTGTAACAGATAAGTGAACTGTAGATATAAATCCAGATGTACTCCTGTTAACCCTTTTGGCGCCTAGTTCCTAGGCCTTTTGTGTATCCAAATGCTCTTGCGCTACTGTCCACAAGATGGATATGGGGTACACAA
>NC_091335.1:25946892-25954392 GCF_038502225.1 Cherax quadricarinatus | reverse complement strand
TTACTGAAAACAGTGAAGAGTTTTTACGAGGATAGTGAGGCTCAGGTTAGAGTATGTAGGAGAGAGGGAGATTATTTCCGAGTAAAAGTAGGCCTTAGACAAGGATGTGTGATGTCACCGTGGTTGTTGAATATATTTATTGATGAGGTTGTAACAGAAGTGAATGCTTGGGTGTTGGCAAGAGGTGTGGAGTTAAAAGATAAAGAATCAGACACAAAGTGGGAGTTGTCACAGTTGCTCTTTGCTGATGACACTGTGCTTTTGGGAGATTCTGAAGAGAAGTTGCAGAGGTTGGTGGATGGAGGCAGTGGAGATGTCATGTCTGTGGTCAATGTGTGGTGTGAATATAATAGAGAATTCGTAGTTTGGAAATTAAGAGGTATTGGATTACCAAAACTATTATCCAGAGGGCTGAGGAGTTGTCGAGGTGGTTTGGATATGTAGAGAGAATGGATCAAAACAGAATGACTTTGAGAGTGTATAAATCTGTAGTGGAGGGAAGGCGGGGTAGGGGTCGGCCTAGGAAGGGTTGGAGGGGGGGGTAAAGGAGGTTTTATGTGCGAGGGGCTTGGACTTCCAGCAAACGTGCATGAGCGTAATTGATAGGAGTGAATGGAGACAAATGGTTTTTAATACTTGACGTGCTGTTGGAGTGTGAGCAAAGTAACATTTACGGGGGATTCAAGGAAACCGGCAGGCGGGACTTGAGTCCTGGAGATGGGAGGTACAGTGTCTGCACTCTGAAGGAGGGGTGTTAATGTTGCAGTTTTATAACTGTAGTGTAAAGCATCCTTCTGGCAAGACAGTGATGGAGTAAATGATGAAAGTTTTTCTTTTTCGGGCCACCCTGCCTTGGTGGGAATCGGCCGAAGTGTTTATAAAATATATATATATATATATATATATATATATATATATATATATATATATATATATATATATATATATATATATATATATGCAATAAGATCACAGTAAACATTTTGCCTTAATAGGGCAAAATGATTCAGATATGTTGATGATATTTTGTGTCTTATGCCCAAGAATGTAGATATACACCATTTCCTTGGCAAATTAAATAGCTTAACCCATTCTATAAATTTTACTGTTGAGTTTGAGGAAAATAACTCATTGCCTTTTCTAGATGTTTTAATCATTAAGAGTAATAATGAATTCAAATTTAAAATTTACAGAAAACCTACAAATAACTGTTCCTATGTCCACTATTATTCCTCGCATCAAGATAGAGTTAAACTGTCTGTTTTCTCATCAATGTTTTTGAGAGCTTTACGAATTTGTAGTCCTGAGTTCATTGATGAAGAAATATCCAAAATTTATGAAATAGCCATAGATCTGAAATACCCGAGAAATGTAATTGATAAATCATTTAAAATTGCTAGAAATACTATTTGCAACCCAAAAAAGGGACAACCAGCCTTATTCAACTAAAAATATGTTGGTTCTCCCTTACCATGAAAACTTGGTTGATATGCCTTCTCTTCTTAAGACTTTTAATATTAAAGTTGTATTTAAAAATCTTGATACAGTAAAAAAACTTTTGATAAAGAATTCCCCCCAAAATGCTGACGGATATGTCTATAAGATTCCTTGTAAAATTTGCGATAAAGTTTATTACGGTCAAACTGGTAAAAATCTCGAACTAAGATTAAAACAACATAAATATAGCATTAGAACTGGACAAGATTCCTATGCTCTATTTATTCATGTAAGAGATTTTAACCATCCAATTGATTTTCAAAAAGTTAAAAAAGTTGTATCAAGCAAGTCCATGGTTGACAGAAATATAATTGAATCTTGTTTCATAAAAAGCAGTTTTGAAAATAATATGAATATTTCCTTAGGTTTATCTAAATTAGACTCATTTATAATTAATAAAATTTGGTTAGAGTTTAATAATACATTGGACAAATAAACCTTATTTCTTGGGTAGAATATTTTGTTAGTGGGATGTCGTGAGGACCTGTCTAGTTGGACCAGCGGACCTACTGTAGTGTTCCTCTTTTCTTATGAGTCCGGTATTGTCGCACGTCAGGTGTTTCTTTGTTGTGGGGGTTGACTGTGAGGTGTAGTTTAAGCCCTTTAATTGCCTTCCTTTGATGTATTTCATAGTTCCTTGACAATGTGAGTAGTCACGAAAGCGCTTGGAATTTCACTATTTCACAGTGGTTGTTTTGCATATGTAATATATATATATATATATATATATATATATATATATATATATATATATATATATATATATATATATATATATATATATATATATATATATGTCGTGCCGAATAGGCAGAACTTGCGATCTTGGCTTAAATAGCAACGTTCATCTTGCCATATAGGACAAGTGAAAATTTGTGTATGGAATAATTTCGCCAAAATCATTCTTAACCTAACGAAAAAAATATATTTCACTGTGTTTGTTTAGTATTAAATAATTGTAAACAAATCTAAAATATATTTAGTTGGGTTATGCTAAAATAAATTGCTCTTGTTATAATAAGGTTAGGTAAGTTTTCTAAGATTCTTTTAGTGTAAAATTATAAATTTTTATATTAACATTAATGAAAAAAATATATCTTTAAACGTATACCTGGAGAGAGAGTTTACCTGGAGAGAGTTCCGGGGGTCAACGCCCCCGCGGCCCGGTCTGTGACCAGGCCTCCTTAGGTCAGTGTCCCAGGATGCGACCCACACCAGTCGACTAACACCCAGGTACCCATTTTACTGATGGGGAACATAGACAACAGGTGGAAAGAAACACGTCCAATGTTTCTACTCTGGCTGGGAATCGAACCCAGGCCCTCACCGTGTGAAGCGAGAGCGTTAACCACCAGAAAGGATTTAATTTTAAATGAGTTCTTGCTAATTGACCAGTTTTACATATTCGGCACGACATATATATATATATATATATATATATATATATATATATATATATATATATATATATATGTGTGTGTGTGTGTGTGTGTGTGTGTGTGTGTGTGTGTGTGTGTGTGTGTGTGTGTGTGTGTGTGTATGTAGTAGGTTGGTAGACAACAACCACTCAGGGAGGTACTGCCGTCCTATCAAGTGAGTGTGAAGAGGAAGCGTGTATTTTGTTTTACACGATGGTAGGATTGCTGGTGTCTTTTTTTTTCTGTCCAATAAACATGCAAGATTTCAGTACATCTTGCTACTTCTACTTACACTTAGGTCACTACACAGGCATGCACATGTTTATGTATACACACTCGTCTGAGATTTCTTTGATTTTATCTTGATAGTTCTTGTTCTTATTGCTTTTCCTTTCATATCCATGTGGAACTGGAATAAGAATCTTTCCTCCGTAAGCCATGCGTGTTGTAAAAGTCAACTAAAATGCCGGGAACAATGGGCTAGTAACCCCTTTTCCCGTATGGGATGTTTGAATGTGCGTGAATGTTATGTGAATGATAAGAGAGGATTGTGGATGTTATGAATGAAAAGCTGGATGTCCTGGCTTTAAGTCAAATGAAGCTGAAGGGGGTGGGAGAGTTTCAGTGGGGAGAAATAAATGGGATTAGGTCAGGGGTTTCAAACTGAGTTAAAGCTAAAGAAGGTGTAGCAATAATG
This sequence comes from Cherax quadricarinatus, assembly GCF_038502225.1. Lineage (NCBI taxonomy): Eukaryota > Metazoa > Arthropoda > Malacostraca > Decapoda > Parastacidae > Cherax > Cherax quadricarinatus. The sequence goes on along the minus strand of NC_091335.1, from coordinate 25,950,780 downwards.
TTTAAGGATAAGTTATGGCAGGAAAAGGGGGGAATATAATGTATAAATTCAAGGATTATGTGGAGTAAAATAAGGGTTGGATGTGAAAAGTGGGTTATAGTAAGTGTTTATGCACCTGGAGAAGAGAGAAGTGTAGAGGAGAGAGATTTTGGGAAATGTTGAGTGTGTGTTGAGTTTTGAACTAAGTGTGAGAGTACTTGTGGTTGGGGATCCCAATGCTGATGTGGGTAAAAATGTTGTGGAGGGAGTAGTAGGTGAATTTGGGGTGCCAGGGGTAAATGAAAACGTGGAGCCTTTAATTGAGCTATGTGTAGAAAGATGTTTGGTAATAAGAGCTACATATTTTATGAAAAAGAGGATAAATAAGTATACAAGTTATGATATAGCACGTTATAAAAGTAGTTTGTTAGGTTATGTATTGGTGGATAGAAGGTTGATGAGTAAGCTTCAGGTTGTACATGTTTATAGAGGGGCAACTGATATATCGGATCATTATTTAGTTGTAGCTACAGTTAGAGTAAGAGTTAGAAGGGACAAAAGGAAAATGGCAACAGCAAATAAGAGAGAGGTTAAAGTGTATAAACGAAGGGAAAAAAAAGTTCGGGTGAGATATAAGCAACTATTGGCAGAAAGGTGGGCTGGTGCAAGTATGAATAGTTGGGGGGCAGAAGTTTGTGGCTATAAGAGGGTGAGTACAGGAGGAAAGAGGAGTGATTGGTGGAATGAAGAAGTTAAGGGTGTGATAAAAGAGAAAAAGGTATTTTATGAGAGGTTATTACAAAACAGAAGTGTTGTGTGAATTGCTCATTACTCTATAATTTGTTCATGATTGTAGCCAAAGTATAAACGTAAGTAACCATTCTACAGAATTCATTACCTTTGTAACTTGTGAGCTCATTGCCTTTGTACCTAGTTCAGCTATCAAAACTTTGGGGGCCCAGTCCCTGGACCCATTACGTACCTCTGTAATCTGTAAATACCTTTGTAACTTGTCATGATTGTGACCAGACTTACCTGGAGTTCATTACCTTTGTAAATTGTGAGTTCATTACCTTTGTAAATTGTGAGTTCATTACCTTTGTAAATTGTGAGTTCATTACCTCTGTAACTTGCTCAGCTATCAAAACTTTGGAGTCCAGTCCCTGGACCAATTATGTACCTCTGTAATCTTTTGACTACCGCCCACAGGATGGGTATGGGGTGCATAATAAACATATTAAACTAAACTAACTTGTAAGAAGAGTACAGCATATGGAGAGTAAAAGAAAGGTGAATAAAGGGGTGAGAGAGTGCAAAAGGAGAGCAGATGTTAGAGTGGGAGAGGCACTGTCAAGAAATTTTGCAGAAAATGAGAAAAAAAAAATTGGAGTGAGACGAACAAGATAAGAAAGCCTAGGGAATGAATGGATTTGTCAGTTAAAACAGAGTAGGGGAGTTAGTAGATGGGGAGATGGAGGTATTGGGTAGATGACAGAAATATTTTGAGGAACTTTTAAATGTCGATGAAGAAAGGGAGGCGGTAATTTCATGCACTGGCCAGGGAGGTATCACATCTTTTAGGAGTGAAGAGCAGGATGTGAGTGTGGGGGAGGTGCGTGAGGCATTACGTAGAATGAAAGGGGTAAAACAGCTGGAACTGATGGGATCATGACAGAAAAGTTAAAATCAAAGGGGGATATAGTGTTGGAGTGGTAGGTATTTTTGTTTAATAAATATATGAAAGAGGGGAAGGTACCTAGGAGTGGCAGAGAGCATGTATAGTTCCTTTATGTAAAGGGAAAGGGGGCAAAAGAGATTGTAAAAATTGTAGAGGAATGAGTTTACTGAGTATACCAGGTAAAGTGTACAGTAGGGTTATTATAGAAAGAATTAGAGGTAAGACAGAGAGTAGGATTTCGGATGAGCAAGGAGGCTTTAGAGTGGGTAGGGGATGTGTAGATCAAGTGTTTGCATTAAAGCATATGTGAACAGTATTTATATAAAGGTAGGGAAGTTTTCATTGCATTAATGGATTTAGAAAAGGTATGTGATAAAGTATGTGATAAAGTGGCAGATGTTGCAAGTATATGGAATAGATGGTAAATTACTAAATGCTGTAAAGAGTTTTTATGAGAATAGTGAGGCTCAGGTTAGGGTGTGTAGAAGAGAGGGAGAATACTTCCATGTAAAAGTAGGTCTTAGACAGGGATGGGTAATGTCACCATGGTTGTTTAATATATATATATATATATATATATATATATATATATATATATATATATATATATATATATATAGATGGGGTTGTGAAAGAAGTAAAAATAACAGTTTGTTGGGGAGAGGGGTGCGATTAAATTATGGGGAATCAAATACAAAATGGGAATTGACACAGTTACTTTTTGCTGGTGATACTTTGCTTATGGGAGATTCTAAAGAAAAGTTGCAAAGGTTAGTGGACGAGTTTGAGAGGGTGTGTAAAGGTGAACATAGATAAGAGTAAGGTGATGAAGGTATCAAACGATTTAGATAAAGAAAAAATGGATATCTCATTGGAGAGAGGGAGTATGGAAGAAGTGAATGTTTTCAGATATTTGGGAGTTGACGTGTCAGTGGATGGGTTTATGAAGGATGATGTTAATCATAGAATTGATGAAGGAAAAGAGGCGAGTGGTGCATTGAGGTATATGTGGAGACAAAAAACGTTATCCATGGAGGCAAAGAAGGGAATGTATGAAAGTATACTGGTACCAACACTCTTATATGGGTGTGAAGCTTGTGTTGTAAGTGCTGCAGCTAGGAGGCGGTTGGAGGTAGTGGAGATATCCTGTTTAAGGGCAATGTGTGGCGCAAATATTAGCAGAATGTGGAAATTAGAAGGTGTGTAGTTAATAAAAGTATTAGTCAGAGGGCTGAAGAGGGGTTGTTGAGGTGGTTTGGTCATTTAGAGAGGATGGATCAAAGTAGAATCACAGGAAGAGCGTATAAATCTGTAGGGGAAGGAAGGCGGGGTAGGGGTCGTCCTCGAAAAGGTTGGAGGGAGGAGGTAAAGGAGGTTTTGTGGGCGAGGGGCTTGGACTTACAGCAAGCGAGTGACTTTTGGGACATGAAGAGCTGTTTGAGTGTGAGCAGGGTAATATTTAGTGGAGGGATTTAGGGAAACCGGTTATTTTTATATAGCCGGACTTGTGTACTGGAAATGGGAAGTACAATGTACTTTAAAGGAGAAGATTGGGATATTGGCAGTTTGGAGGGATATGTTGTGTATATTTATATCAGCACCACACTACACTGCACCATCAGTGCCACACTACACTGCACCATCAGTGCCACACTACACTGCACCACCAGCACCACACTACACTGCACTATCAGTGCCACACTACACTGCACCATCAGTGCCACACTACACTGCACCACCAGCACCACACTACACTGCACCACCAGCACCACACTACACTGCACCATCAGTGCCACACTACACTGCACCACCAGCACCACACTACACTGCACCATCAGTGCCACACTACACTGCACTATCAGCACTACACTACACTGCACCACCAGCACCACACTACACTGCACCATCAGCGCCACACTACACTGCACCACCAGCACCACACTACACTGCACCATCAGTGCCACACTACACTGCACTATCAGCACTACACTACACTGCACCACCAGCACCACACTACACTGCACCATCAGCGCCACACTACACTGCACCACCACACTACACTGCACCACCAGCACCACACTACACTGCACCATCAGCGACAAACCACACTGCACCATCAGTGCCACACTACACTGCACCATCAGTGCCACACTACACTGCACCATCAGTGCGACACTACACTGCACCACCAGCACCACACTACACTGCACCATCAGTGCCACACTACGCTG
>NC_091335.1:25931892-25936892 GCF_038502225.1 Cherax quadricarinatus | reverse complement strand
TGCAAGGAGGCTGAGGAGAGGTTTGTACCCAAGGGTAACAGAATGAGTAGGCCAGGGTGAGCTCTTGGTTCACCCAAAGGTGTAGAGAGGCCAGAACCAAGTGTACTAGAGAAAGGAAGAAGTATAGAAGGCAAAGGACCCAGGAGAATAAGGAAAGAAGTTGTAGAGCCACAAATGAATATGCACAGGTAAGAAGGGAGGCCCAACGGTAATACGAAAATGATACAGCAGCCGAAGCTAAATCTGACCCAAAGCTGTTGTACAGCCACATCAGGAGGAAAACGACAGTTAAGAACCAGGTACTCAGGCTGAGGAAGGAAGGAGGAGAGATTGCAAGATACGACCGTGAAGTATGTGAGGAGCTCAACATGAGATTCAAAGAAGTGTTCACAGAGGAGACAGAAAGGACTCCAGAAAGATGGAGAGGTGAGGTACACAAGTGTTGGACACAATACATACAACCGAGGAAGAAGTGAAGAGACTGCTAAGCAAGCTAGATACCTTAAATGCGATGGGGCCAGATAACATCTCTCCATGGGTCAAGAGAGAGGGAGCAGAGGCGCTATGTGTACCACTAACAACAATTATCAACACATCTATTGAAACAGGGCGACTACCTGAGGTATGGAAGACAGCAAATGTAGTCCCTGTTTTTAAAAAGGGAGACAGACAAAAAGCACTAAATTACAGACCACTGTCACTGACATGTATAGTATGCAAAGTCATGGAGAAGATCATCAGGAGAAGAGTGGTGGAGCACCTAGAAAGGAATGAGCTTATCAACGACAGCACAGATTCAGGGATGGGAAATCCTGTGACACAAACCTACTGGAGTTCTATGAAAAGGTGGCAGCAGTAAGACAAGAAAGAGGTAAGTGGGTAGATTGCATTTTCTTGGACTGTGAGAAGGCGTTTGACACAGTTCCATACAAGAGATTAGTGCAAAAGCTGGAGGACCAAGCAGAAATAACAGGGAAGGCACTACAATGGATCAAGGAATACTTGTCAGGGTCATGGTACATGGCGAGGCGTCAGAGTGGGCCCGTGTGACGAGCGAGGTTCCACAGGGATAGAACGACAGGACAGAAGGAATAAACTACAGAACTACAAAAGGATCAGGATAGGCTGTAGGTCTGGGCCTGCAAGCGGCTCCTGGAGTTCAACCCCACCAAGTGCAAAGTCATGAAGCTTGGGGAAGGGCAAGGAAGACCGCAGACGGAATACAGTCTAGGGGGTTAGAGACTGCAAACCTCACTGAGGAAAAAGGACCTTGGGGTGAGTATAACACCAGGCAGATCTCCTGAGGAACACATCAACCAAATAACTGCTGCAGCATGTGGGCGCCTATCAAACCTCAGAACAGCATTCCGACATCTTAATAAGGAATCGTTCAGGACCCTGTACACCGTGTACGTTAGGCCCTTATTGGAATATGCAGCATCAGTTTGGAACCCACACCTAGCCAAGCACGTAAGAAAACTAAAGAAAGTGCAAAGGTTTGCAATTACGCGGGTCCCGGAGCTAAGGAGAATGTTCTACGAGGAGAGGTTAAGGGAAATCGACCTGACGGCACTGGAGGACATTAGATATAGGGGGGATATGATAACGACATACAAAATACTGAGAGGAATCGACAAGGTAGACAGAGAGAGAATGTTCCAGAGATGGGACACAGCAATAAGGGGTCACAGTTGGAAGTTAAAGACTCAGATGAATCACAGGGATGTCAGGAAAGATTTCTTCAGTCACAGAGTGGTCGGGAAGTGGAATAAGTCTAGGAGGTGATGTAGTGGAGGCAGGATCCATACATAGCTTTAAGAAGAGTTATGATAAAGCTCATGGAGCGGGAAGAGTCACCTAGTAGCAGCCAGCGAAGAGGCGGAGGCAGGAGCTGTGAATCGACTCCTGCAACCACAACTAGGTGAGAACACACACACACACACACACACACACACGCACACGCGCGCGCTCGTGCATGCATGCTAGAGGGGTTCGTTAATGATGACACTGAAGTTACAGACATCGCAGTGTTGCTTGTCATCATAGTTTAATTAATCAGCTCCGTGAATATACGGCCGCGGGTATGGGAATATACCTCTTGACATATTGGTATATTTGTTTCACTCTGCCTCACGTTCTCTTCTGTCACACGCGTTCCCTTCTGTCTTACGTTCTCTTCTGTCTTACGGTCTCTTCTGTCTGAAGTTCCCTTCTATCTTACGTTTTTTCTGTCTTACTGTCTCATCTGTCTTACGTTCTCTCCTGTCTTACGTTTTCTGTCTTACGTTCTCTTCTGTATTACGGTCTCTTCTGTCTTACGCTCGCTTCTGTCTTACGTTCCCTTCTGTCTTACGTTCTTTTCTGTCTTACGGTCTCTTCTGTCTTACGTTCTTTTCTGTCTTACGGTCTCTTCTGTCTTACGTTCTCTTCTGTCTTACGTTCTCTTCTGTCTTATGGTCTCTTCTGTCTTACGGTCGCTTCTGTCTTACGTTCCCTTCGGTCTTACGTTCTCTTCTGTCTTACGGTCTCTTCTGTCTTACGTTCTCTTCTGTCACGAGCGTTCCCTTCTGTCTCACGTTCCCTTCATGAAGAAGATCGGAAGGGAGTGCATTGAATTTGGTGAAGGGTTCTCGATCAAATAAGCTGGAGATGACCTTGCCTTCCTCGGATCAAACACGGTTACTTCACAGTCCTGCGGCCGCTTCTTCCTCAAAATTTCATTGACATCACTGCACGAACTTAGTGCCACATCAAAAAGTAAAAACTCGCAGGTAATTGGTGTGGAAGCGTCAAACCCACAGGAGGGTCATGCAACACAAGAGTGATTTACGAAACTCATCTCAGACCGTCAGAGGATTCGAACCTATGCCACCTGACACCCGATGCAAGCACAGAGTCAGCCTCACAGTGTTTATACCAGTACTCTCTGCTGGAGCGGTGTGCTACGTGACAGGTTCGAATCCTCTGCACGTCTATATATATATATATATATATATATATATATATATGTTTATATACATATATATATTTATATATTTATACATATATATATTTATATCTGGAGTTTATCTGGAGAGAGTTCCGGGGGACAACGCCCCCGTGGCCCGGTCTGTAACCAGGCCTCCTTAGGTAAGTGTCCCAGGATGCGACCCACACCAGTCGACTAACACCCAGGTACCCATTTCACTGATGGGGAACATAGACAACAGGTGGAAAGAAACACGTCCAATGTTTCTACTCTGGCTGGGAATCGAACCCAGGCCCTCACCGTGTGAAGCGAGAGCGTTAACCACCAGGCCACCAGATGTATATGTATATGTATATGTATATGTATATACTATATATATATATTTATTTATTTATTTATTAACACATAGGCCGTTTCCCACCCAGGCAGGGTGGCTCCAAAAAGAAAAACTTTCATCATTCACTCCACTGTTAGCAAAAGGCGCGCTTACATTACAGTTATAAAACTGCAAGATTAACACCCCTCCTTCAGAGTGCAGACACTGTACTTCCCATCTCCAGGACTCAAGTCCGGCCTGCCGGTTTCCCTGAATCCCTTCATAAATGTTACCTTGCTTACACTCCAACAGCACGTCAAGTCCTAAAAACCATTTGTCTCTATTTGTTCCTAACACGCTCATGCACACTTGAAGTCCAAGCCCCTCACACACAAAACCTCCTTTACCCCCTCCATCCAACCTTTCCTAGGCCGACCCCTACCCCGCCTTCCCTCCTCTACAGATTTATACACTCTCGAAGTCATTCTATTTCGTTCCAACCTCTCTACATGTCCGAACCTTCTCAACAACCCCTCCTTGGCCCTTTGGATAATAGTTTTGAAAATCCTGCACCTCCTCCTAATTTGCAGATTACGAATTCTCTGCTTTATATTCATACTTTGCCCTCAGACGTGACATCTCCACTGCCTCCAGCCTTCTCCTTCACCTATGTTTCACACCCATATAAGAGTGTTGGTACAACTATATTCTCATACATTCCCCTCTTTGCTTCCATGAAGAAAGTTCTTTGTCTCCACAGACTCCTCACTGCACCACTCACCTTTTTCCCCTCATCATTTCTATGATTCACCTTATCTTTCATAAACCCATCTGCTGACACGTTCACTCCTAAATATTTGAATACATTCACCTCCTCCATACTCTGTCCCATCATATATCCAAGCTTTTATTACCTAATTATTTTATCCTCATCACTTTACTCTTTCCTATATTCACTTTTAATTTCCTTCTTTTACATACCCTACCAAACTCATCCACCAACCTCTGCAACTTCTCTTCAGAATCTCCAAAAAGCACAGTGTCATCAGCAAAGAGCAAATGTGACAACTTCCACTTTGTGTTAGATTCTTTATCTTTTAACCCAACACCTGCCAACACCCTCGCATTCATTTCTCTTACAACCCCATCAATAAATATATTTAACAACTACGGTGACATCACACATCCTTGTCTAAGGCCTACTTTTACTGGGAAATAATCTCCCTCTCTCCTACATACTCTAACCTGAGCCTCACTATCCTCGTAAAAACTCTTCACTGCTTTCAGTAACCTACCTCCTATACCATACACCTGCAACATCTGTCACATTGCCTCCCTATCTACCCTGCCATACGCCTTTTTCAAATCCATAAATGCCACTAAAACCTCTTTACCCTTGTGCAAATACTGTTCACATATATGTTTCACTGTAAACACCTGGTCCACACACCCCCTACCCTTCCTAAAGTCTCCTTGTTCATCTGCTATCCTACTCTCCGTCTTACTCTTAATTTTCAATAATAACTTTCAATATATCACTACAAACTGGCATAGTGCCAGGCAAGTGGAAAATGGCAAATGTAATACCTATTTACAAGGCAGGTGACAGGTCCTTGGCTTCGAACTATAGGCCAATAAACCTTACCTCTATAGTTGGAAAATTTATGGAATCAATTGCCGAACCAATTCGTAGCCATCTTGAAAGGCATAAATTGA
>NC_091335.1:25889392-25926892 GCF_038502225.1 Cherax quadricarinatus | reverse complement strand
GTTACAGGAAGGTGGGTGCTGGAGGGAAGAAGAGTGAAAAAGTTAGCATATGAGAGGTTTTTACAAAGTAGAAGTGATGCAAGGAGGGAGGAACATATGGAGAGAAAAACAGAGGTTAAGAGAGTGGTGAAGCAATGTAAAAAGAGAGCAAATGAGAGAGTGGGTCAGATATTATCAACAAATTTTGTTGAGAATAAGAAAAAGTTCTGGAGTGAGATTGATAAGCTGACAAAGCCTAGGGAACGAATGGACTTGTTAGTTAAAAATAGGAGAGAAGAGTTATTAAACGGAGAGTTAGAGGTTTTAGGAAGATGGAGGGAATATTTTGAGGAACTGTTTAATGTTGATAAAGATAAAGAATCTGTGATTTCGTGTATAGGGCAAGGAGGAATAACATATTATAGGAGTTAGAAAGAACCAGATGTGAGTGTGGAGGAAATGCGTGGGGCAGTGGGTAGAATGAAAGGTGGTAAGGCAGCTGGGATTGATGGGATAGAGATGGAAATGTTAAAAGCAGGTGGGGATATAGTTTTAGAGTGGTTAGTGTTTTTATTTAACAAATGTATGGAAGAAGGAAAGGTGCCTAGGGATTAGAAGAGGGCATGCATAGTTCCTTTGTATAAAGGCAAAGAGGAAAAAATGGAGAGTACAAATTATAGGGGAGCATGTCTGGTAGAGTTAGTATTGAAAGAATTAAGAGTAAGACGGAGAGCAGGATAGCAGATGAACAAGGAGGCTTTAAGAAAGGTAGGGGGTGTGTAGACCAGGTGTTTACAGTGAAACATATAGGTGAACATTATTTAAATAAGGGTAAAGAGGTTTTTGTGGCATTTATAGATTTGGAAAAGGTGTATGATAGGATGGATAGCGGGGCAATGTGACAGATGTTGCAAATGTGGAATAGGAAGTAGATTATTGAAAGCAGTGAAAAGTTTTTACGAGGATAGTGAGGCTCAGGTTAGAGTATGTAGGAGAGAGGGAGATTATTTCCCAGTAAAAATTGGCCTTAGACAGGGATGTGTGATGTCACCGTGGTTGTTCAATATATTTATAGATGGGGTTCTAAGGAAAGTGAATACTCGGGTGTTGGTAAGAGGTGTGGAGTTAAAAGATAAAGAATTTAACACAAAGTGGGAGTTGTCACAGTTGCTCTTTGCTGATGACACTGTGCTTTTGGGAGATTCTGAACAGAAGTTGCAGAGGTTGGTTGATGAGTTTGGTAGGGTATGTAAAAGAAGGCAATTAAAAGTGAATATAGGAAAGAGTAAAGTGATGATAAAAAAAATAGGTAATGGAGGATTGGATATCAGATTGGAGGGAGAAAGTATGGAGGAGGTGAATGTGTTCAGATATTTGGGAGTGGACGTGTCAGCAGATGGGTCTATGAAAGATGAGGTGAATCAAAAAATTGACGAGGGGAGAAAGGTGAGTGGTGCACTGAGGAGTCTGTGCAGGCAAAGAACTTTATCCAGGAAAGCAAAGATGGGAATGTATGAGAGGATAGTTATACCAACACTCTTGTATGGGTGTAAAGCATGGGTGGTGAATGTTGCGACAAGGAGAAGGCTGGAGGCAGCGGAGATATGTCTGAGAGCAATGTGTGGTGTAAATATAATGCAGAGAATCTGTGTTTTGGAGATTAGGAAGAAGCGTGGGATTACCAAAACTACTATCTAGAGGGCTGAGTAGGGGTTAATGAGATGGTTTGGACATGCAGAGAGGTTGGATCAAAATAGAATGCCTTCGAGAGTGTATAAATCTGTAGTGGAGGGAAGGCGGGTAGGGGTCAGCCTAGGAAAGGTTGGAGGGAAGGGCTAAAGGAGGTTTTGTGTGTGAGGGGCTTGGACTTTCAGCAAGTGTGTGTGAGCATGTTAGGAACAAATGGAGACAAATGGTTTTTAGGACATGACGTGCTGTTGGATTGTAAGCAAGGTAAAATTTATGAATGGATTCAGGGAAACTGGGAGGTAGGACTTGAGTCCTGGAGATGGGAAGAACAGTGCCGGCACTCTGAAGGAGGGGTGTTAATGTTGCAGTTTTATAACTGTAGCGTAAGCATGCCTCTGGCAAGATGATGATGGAGAGAATGATGGTGAAAGTTTTCTTCTTCGGGCCACCCTGCCTTGGTGGGAAACGGCCGTTGTGTTAATAAAAATAATATAAATAAATAAATATATATATATATATATATATATATATATATATATATATATATATATATATATATATATATATATATATATATATATATATATATATATATATATGCAATAAGATCACAGTAAACAGGTGATTTCAAAATATGCAAAACAACCACTCTGAAAGAATAGAGAAATTCCAAGCGCTTTCGTGACTACTCACATTATCAAGGAACTATGATAATGTGATAATGTGAGTAGTCACGAAAGCACTTGGAATTTCTCTATTCTTTCAGAGTGGTTGTTTTGCATATATATATATATATATAATATATATATATATATATATATATATATATATATATATATATATATATATATATATATATATATATATATATATATATATTATTATTATTATTATCACACTGGCCGATTCCCACCAAGGCAGGGTGGCCCGGAAAAGAAAAACTTTCACCATCATTCACTCCATCACTGTCTTGCCAGAAGGGTGCTTTACACTACAGTTTTTAAACTGCAACATTAACACCCCTCCTTCAGAGTGCAGGCACTGTACTTCCCATCTCCAGGACTCAAGTCCGGCCTGCCGGTTTCCCTGAATCCCTTCATAAATGTTACTTTGCTCACACTCCAACAGCACGTCAAGTATTAAAAACCATTTGTCTCCATTCACTCCTATCAAACACGCTCACGCATGCCTGCTGGAAGTCCAAGCCCCTCGCACACAAAACCTCCTTTACCCCCTCCCTCCAACCCTTCCTAGGCCGACCCCTACCCCGCCTTCCTTCCACTACAGACTGATACACTCTTGAAGTCATTCTGTTTCGCTCCATTCTCTCTACATGTCCGAACCACCTCAACAACCCTTCCTCAGCCCTCTGGACAACAGTTTTGGTAATCCCGCACCTCCTCCTAACTTCCAAACTACGAATTCTCTGCATTATATTCACACCACACATTGCCCTCAGACATGACATCTCCACTGCCTCCAGCCTTCTCCTCGCTGCAACATTCATCACCCACGCTTCACGCCCATATAAGAGCGTTGGTAAAACTATACTCTCATACATTCCCCTCTTTGCCTCCAAGGACAAAGTTCTTTGTCTCCACAGACTCCTAAGTGCACCACTCACTCTTTTTCCCTCATCAATTCTATGATTCACCTCATCTTTCATAGACCCATCCACTGACACGTCCACTCCCAAATATCTGAATACGTTCACCTCCTCCATACTCTCTCCCTCCAATCTGATATTCAATCTTTCATCACCTAATCTTTTTGTTATCCTCATAACCTTACTCTTTCCTGTATTCACCTTTAATTTTCTTCTTTTGCACACCTTACCAAATTCATCCACCAATCTCTGCAGCTTCTCTTCAGAATCTCCCAAGAGCACAGTGTCATCAGCAAAGAGCAGCTGTGACAACTCCCACTTTGTGTGTGATTCTTTATCTTTTAACTCCACGCCTCTTGCCAAGACCCTCGCATTTACTTCTCTTACAACCCCATCTATAAATATATTAAACAACCACGGTGACATCACACATCCTTGTCTAAGGCCTACTTTTACTGGGAAAAAATTTCCCTCTTTCCTACATACTCTAACTTGAGCCTCACTATCCTCGTAAAAACTCTTCACTGCTTTCAGTAACCTACCTCCTACACCATACACTTGCAACATCTGCCACATTGCCCCCCTATCCACCCTGTCATACCCCTTTTCCAAATCCATAAATGCCACAAAGACCTCTTTAGCCTTATCTAAATACTGTTCACTTATATGTTTCACTGTAAACACCTGGTCCACACACCCCCTACCTTTCCTAAAGCCTCCTTGTTCATCTGCTATCCTATTCTCCGTCTTACTCTTAATTCTTTCAATTATAACTCTACCATACACTTTACCAGGTACACTCAACAGACTTATCCCCCTATAATTTTTGCACTCTCTTTTATCCCCTTTGCCTTTATACAAAGGAACTATGCATGCTCTCTGCTAATCCCTAGGTACCTTACCCTCTTCCATACATTTATTAAATAATTGCACCAACCACTCCAAAACTATATCCCCACCTGCTTTTAACATTTCTATCTTTATCCCATCAATCCCGGCTGCCTTACCCCCTTTCATTTTACCTACTGCCTCACGAACTTCCCCCACACTCACAACTGGCTCTTCCTCACTCCTACAAGATGTTATTCCTCCTTGCCCTATACACGAAATCACAGCTTCCCTATCTTCATCAACATTTAACAATTCCTCAAAATATTCCCTCCATCTTCCCAATACCTCTAACTCTCCATTTAATAACTCTCCTCTCCTATTTTTAACTGACAAATCCATTTGTTCTCTAGGCTTTCTTAACTTGTTAATCTCACTCCAAAACTTTTTCTTATTTTCAACAAAATTTGTTGATAACATCTCACTCACTCTCTCATTTGCTCTCTTTTTACATTGCTTCACCACTATCTTAACCTCTCTCTTTTTCTCCATATACTCTTCCCTCCTTGCATCACTTCTACTTTGTAAAAACTTCTCATATGCTAACTTTTTCTCCCTTACTACTCTCTTTACATCATCATTCCACCAATCGCTCTTCTTCCCTCCTGCACCCACTTTCCTGTAACCACAAACTTCTGCTGAACACTCTAACACTACATTTTTAAACCTACCCCATACCTCTTCGACCTCATTGCCTATGCTCTCATTAGCCCATCTATCCTCCAATAGCTGTTTATATCTTACCCTAACTGCCTCCTCTTTTAGTTTATAAACCTTCACCTCTCTCTTCCCTGATGCTTCTATTCTCCTTGTATCCCATCTACCTTTTACTCTCAGTGTAGCTACAACTAGAAAGTGATCTGATATATCTGTGGCCCCTCTATAAACATGTACATCCTGAAGTCTACTCAACAGTCTTTTATCTACCAATACATAATCCAACAAACTACTGTCATTTCGCCCTACATCATATCGTGTATACTTATTTATCCTCTTTTTCTTAAAATATGTATTACCTATAACTAAACCCCTTTCTATACAAAGTTCAATCAAAGGGCTCCCATTATCATTTACACCTGGCACCCCAAACTTACCTACCACACCCTCTCTAAAAGTTTCTCCTACTTTAGCATTCAGGTCCCCTACCACAATTACTCTCTCACTTGGTTCAAAGGCTCCTATACATTCACTTAACATCTCCCAAAATCTCTCTCTCTCCTCTGCATTCCTCTCTTCTCCAGGTGCATACACGCTTATTATGACCCACTTCTCGCATCCAACCTTTACTTTAATCCACATAATTCTTGAATTTACACATTCATATTCTCTTTTCTCCTTCCATAACTGATCATTTAACATTACTGCTACCCCTTCCTTTGCTCTAACTCTCTCAGATACTCCAGATTTAATCCCATTTATTTCCCCCCACTGAAACTCTCCTACCCCCTTCAGCTTTGTTTCGCTTAGAGCCAGGACATCCAACTTCTTTTCATTCATAACATCAGCAATCATCTGTTTCTTGTCATCCGCACTACATCCACGCACATTTAAGCATCCCAGTTTTATAAAGTTTTTCTTCTTCTCTTTTTTAGTAAATGTATACAGGAGAAGGGGTTACTAGCCCATTGCTCCCGGCATATATATATATATATATATATATATATATATATATATATATATGCAAGGAGGGAAGAGTATATGGAGAAAAAGAGAGAAGTTAAGAGAGTGGTGAAGCAATGTAAAAAGAGAGCAAATGAGAGAGTGGGTGAGATGTTATCAACAAGGAGGGAAGAGTATATGGAGAAAAAGAGAGAAGTTAAGAGAGTGGTGAAGCAATGTAAAAAGAGAGCAAATGAGAGAGTGGGTGAGATGTTATCAACAAATTTTGTTGAAAATAAGAAAAAGTTTTGGAGTGAGATTAACAAGTTAAGAAAGCCTAGAGAACAAATGGATTTGTCAGTTAAAAATAGGAGAGGAGAGTTATTAAATGGAGAGTTAGAGGTATTGGGAAGATGGAAGGAATATTTTGAGGAATTGTTAAATGTTGATGAAGATAGGGAAGCTGTGATTTCGTGTATAGGGCAAGGAGGAATAACATCTTGTAGGAGTGAGGAAGAGCCAGTTGTGAGTGTGGGGGAAGTTCGTGAGGCAGTAGGTAAAATGAAAGGGGGTAAGGCAGCCGGGATTGATGGGATAAAGATAGAAATGTTAAAAGCAGGTGGGGATATAGTTTTGGAGTGGTTGGTGCAATTATTTAATAAATGTATGGAAGAGGGTAAGGTACCTAGGGATTGGCAGAGAGCATGCATAGTTCCTTTGTATAAAGGCAAAGGGGATAAAAGAGAGTGCAAAAATTATAGGGGGATAAGTCTGTTGAGTGTACCTGGTAAAGTGTATGGTAGAGTTATAATTGAAAGAATTAAGAGTAAGACGGAGAATAGGATAGCAGATGAACAAGGAGGCTTTAGGAAAGGTAGGGGGTGTGTGGACCAGGTGTTTACAGTGAAACATATAAGTGAACAGTATTTAGATAAGGCTAAAGAGGTCTTTGTGGCATTTATGGATTTGGAAAAGGCGTATGACAGGGTGGATAGGGGGGCAATGTGGCAGATGTTGCAAGTGTATGGTGTAGGAGGTAGGTTACTGAAAGCAGTGAAGAGTTTTTACGAGGATAGTGAGGCTCAAGTTAGAGTATGTAGGAAAGAGGGAAATTTTTTCCCAGTAAAAGTAGGCCTTAGACAAGGATGTGTGATGTCACCGTGGTTGTTTAATATATTTATAGATGGGGTTGTAAGAGAAGTAAATGCGAGGGTCTTGGCAAGAGGCGTGGAGTTAAAAGATAAAGAATCACACACAAAGTGGGAGTTGTCACAGCTGCTCTTTGCTGATGACACTGTGCTCTTGGGAGATTCTGAAGAGAAGTTGCAGAGATTGGTGGATGAATTTGGTAGGGTGTGCAAAAGAAGAAAATTAAAGGTGAATACAGGAAAGAGTAAGGTTATGAGGATAACAAAAAGATTAGGTGATGAAAGATTGAATATCAGATTGGAGGGAGAGAGTATGGAGGAGGTGAACGTATTCAGATATTTGGGAGTGGACGTGTCAGCGGATGGGTCTATGAAAGATGAGGTGAATCATAGAATTGATGAGGGAAAAAGAGTGAGTGGTGCACTTAGGAGTCTGTGGAGACAAAGAACTTTGTCCTTGGAGGCAAAGAGGGGAATGTATGAGAGTATAGTTTTACCAACGCTCTTATATGGGTGTGAAGCGTGGGTGATGAATGTTGCAGCGAGGAGAAGGCTGGAGGCAGTGGAGATGTCATGTCTGAGGGCAATGTGTGGTGTGAATATAATGCAGAGAATTCGTAGTTTGGAAGTTAGGAGGAGGTGCGGGATTACCAAAACTGTTGTCCAGAGGGCTGAGGAAGGGTTGTTGAGGTGGTTCGGACATGTAGAGAGAATGGAGCGAAACAGAATGACTTCAAGAGTGTATCAGTCTGTAGTGGAAGGAAGGCGGGGTAGGGGTCGGCCTAGGAAGGGTTGGAGGGAGGGGGTAAAGGAGGTTTTGTGTGCGAGGGGCTTGGACTTCCAGCAGGCATGCGTGAGTGTGTTTGATAGGAGTGAATGGAGACAAATGGTTTTTAATACTTGACGTGCTGTTGGAGTGTGAGCAAAGTAACATTTATGAAGGGATTCAGGGAAACCGGCAGGCCGGACTTGAGTCCTGGAGATGGGAAGTACAGTGCCTGCACTCTGAAGGAGGGGTGTTAATGTTGCAGTTTAAAAACTGTAGTGT
The DNA here is from genome assembly GCF_038502225.1 of Cherax quadricarinatus. Classification (NCBI taxonomy): domain Eukaryota; kingdom Metazoa; phylum Arthropoda; class Malacostraca; order Decapoda; family Parastacidae; genus Cherax; species Cherax quadricarinatus. The sequence goes on along the minus strand of NC_091335.1, from coordinate 25,918,935 downwards.
AAAGCACCCTTCTGGCAAGACAGTGATGGAGTGAATGATGGTGAAAGTTTTTCTTTTTCGGGCCACCCTGCCTTGGTGGGAATCGGCCGGTGTGATAATAATAAAAAATAATATATATATATATATATATATATATATATATATATATATAATCGTCTAATCAAGAACACCTACCAGGATCATTATCAACAGGCTGGTGTGTGAATATCTGCTTTTCGTCTCTTCCTTCAGAATCAAGAAAAGTGTTGTGTATGTGAATTCAGTGAGGAAACATAACGGTCACCATGAGTAGGTGAGGTCAGTGAGGGAAGGCCTAATGGAGGAGGAGGCGGCGGAGGTTGAGGGGTAATACTGTGTCTCCCCCTTCCCCAAACAGGCGTGCATACACCGTGTGCTCGTGTTACAACAATGGAGTGTTTGTTCACCGTGTGTAGTGCGTAGTATGAGCATGGTATGCGCATAGCACGTGTAGTGTACAGCGGCGTGTCGTTTACAGTGGGGGCTGTGCACAAAGCATAGTGGTGTATAGTAACAGGTGCACAGAGAATAGTGGCGTATAGTAACAGGTGCACAGAGCATTGAGGTGTATAATGACTTGTCCTGGGAGGGAGTGAGTGCCCTACTCCGCCTCATCACAAATCTTCCACTCCTCCCTTTCCTCCACCGCCCACCACAAGGAGGGGAGACCCTTCTCCTCCCCGTACCACCACCATGAACTATATGCGGTATGTGCCATCCGCCATTTTCTCTTCAGCCTGGGCTTACCACACAGTTTGAGGTATGGCAGATGATGAAGCCAGCCAGCCACAAAGCCAGGGAAACAGTGCACCCAACAATGAAAGAAGAGGCACATGTCAGGTGTGCGGAGAGTTTCGAGCACGCAACAGGAATGGTCGCATTCGTGCGCACAATGGGTGTACGGGATCACATATGCCCCCAGCAGAGAGCAGCCCACAGCCTCCACAGGCAGATGACAATTCCAATGGCAACCTCCTCACTTGCGATAACCTTCTGTTGGCATTCAAATCCACTGCTAACAGTCCCCTATCCCACATCCCTAAAGCAGCTCGCCCATATGCAGCAGGGAAATTCACAGACCTTCTTAAGCAGGTGAATGGAGGTTCCACCAACTCAGAAGCCCGAGGCACCATCCAAGCATGGCGCAACCTGCTCCTGTTCGGCAATGTCTGTCTTGCAGTTCCTGAGAGACGAGGCAAACTGCTAACCACGTCATTTATCAAGGCAGTGCGCAACTACCCAAGAACGGATAATTGTGTCCCTCTGCCCCATCATCGCAGGAATCACAAAGGTAGACCCAAGAAAAGCCCCACTGAAAACGAGAAAATTTGTGCACAGGTTAGCAAAAAAATTGAGAAAGGTAACACAGTGGGAGCAATCCGAATAATTAAAGTGACGACACTGTAGCCCCCAAAGATGAGACCACAGCCCAAGCACTAAGAGACAAGCATCCAACCAGGGACACCATAACCATCAACAACAACCCTGAGGAAGACCCCATCATTGAACAATTAATTTTGCCTGAATCGGAAGTCTATAAGGCAATCGTGTCATTTCCTGCAGGATCTGCAGGAGGTTACACTGGAATTCGACCTCAGCACCTCAAGGAGATGGTAAATCCAGTACTCGGTGCATCTGCATCACTTCTTCTCACCGAGTTAACAACTTTCGTCAACAACTGCCTGGCTGGGCGAATCCCAGAAGAAGTTAAACTTTTCTTTTTCGGAGCCTCACTGTGTAAGTTGAAGAAGAAGGATGGGGGAATCAGACCCATTGCGGTTGGAAACACTCTTCGCCGTCTCGTGGCCAAAGCTGCAGTAAGAAACATTCGCCTAGAAGCTGCCAGTTTACTCCAGCCACACCAACTGGGCTTTGGGGTCCCTCAAGGCAGTGAAGCTGCAGCTCATGCGGCAAGGGCCTACATCAGGGACCTACCAGAAGACAAGGCTGTAGTCAAACTTGATTTTAGAAATGCCTTTAATTTGGTAAAGAGAGATGCTGTCTTGTCAGCTGTTTGGGATCGCTTCCCCAGTCTTTTTCCCTTCATCTCAGCTGGCTACAGCAAACCCTCAATTCTTTTGTTTGGAGAACATGAAATTCAATCATCAGAAGGTGTTCAGCAGGGTGACCCACTAGCTCCGCTTCTCTTCTGCTTGGCAGTAAGAGAACTAACTTCCAGCCTATGCAGCGAGCTCAACATCTGGTACCTGGATGATGGCACTCTGGCAGGTACTGAAGAGTCCCTGATAGGGGACCTACAACTGGTGAAAACACAGGGAGAAGACTTGGGACTCATCCTCAATCCCTCCAAGTGTGAAATCATCACAGCGAACCAGGAAATAATCAATGCTGTGCGAAGAATCCTCCCAGAAGTCTCTACTACCACTCCGTCCAACAGTACCCTCCTGGGAGCACCGCTGGGTCACCAGGCCATCGACACAGTCCTCAAGGACAAATTGAATGACCTGATGAGAATGGAGGAGAGAATAAGCAATCTTGATGCCCATGATGCTCTGTATCTCCTCACAAGGTGCCTTACTATTCCAAGACTCACTTACTTCCTGAGGTGTGCACCCTCTTTCGACAACCCAACACTCGACGAATATGATGCACACCTGAGGTCAACCCTTAAGAAGGCACTGAACCTGTCACTAGAGGATCAGCAATGGGATCAGGCAACCCTCCCAGTGCGACTGGGAGGTATAGGGGTGCGCAAAGCAACGCATGTTGCTTTACCTGCTTTTCTGTCTTCGTGTTTGGCTTCCAGTGCATTAGTCAAGAAGATTGTTCCCGAACGCTTGAGAGACGTGGTAGGAGCTCAAGACCCCAGGTTTACTGAAGCAGCGATTCGGTGGGACACCCTTACAGATTCCTCCAGTAGACCAGCTCCTCCCAAAGAACACAAACAGTCCCACTGGGACAAACCGATCATCGAAAAAATCTCCAACACAATGCTCTCCAATGCCTCAGGAAAGGACAAAGCTCGTCTCCTGGCAGTGAAGGCACCACACTCAGGAGATTTCCTGTTAGCTGTTCCCAATTCCTCCTTGGGCACTCGACTAGACCCACAGGCCATTCGGATTGGTGTTGCTCTTCGCCTAGCCGCCCCCATCCTCACCGAACATGGGTGTATTTGCGGCAGGGCGACAGCTGATCAATTCGGACTTCATGGTCTCGTGTGTCACACAGCAGAAGGGAAGTATGCCAGGCATGAGGAGGTCAATGACATCATAAAGAGAAGCCTCGCCACAGCCCGTTGCCCAGCTCAACGGGAACCCCAAGTGCAGAGGTCTGACGGAAGTCAAAAGCGTCCTGATGGAGCCACTATGCTACCTTGGAAGGATGGAAAGCAGATTGCCTGGGACTACACATGTGCCGCCACATTGGCAGACACCTACTTGCCATACTCCGTAGTGGAAGGGGGTGGAGCTGCCGGCCACAGGGAGACCCAGAAGATCCGCAAATATGAAGACCTTCCCCCTTGCTATAACTTTATCCCAATAGGGTCGGAGACCCTTGGAGCATGGGGCAAGTGTGCTCTAAAGTTCCTAATAGAGCTGGGTGAAAAGCTCATCATAGAAACGAAGGACCACAGGGCGACCAGCTTCCTCTTTCAGAGACTCAGTGTTGCAATCCAGAGAGGAAATGCCTGCAGCATTCTGGGCACGCGGCCCACCGCCGGGGAGCTGGACGAAGTATTCGAGATGTAGCACTGAGTCACCTATGTTGTTTTACTTTCTATCGTATTTTTTGTGAATGTTTTGTCAATGTATTTTGTCTTTAAATAAAATATATATAAAATATAGGGGGTGGTAGGAGAAAATTCTCAAACAGCTTCAGGAAGAACCTTGAGTTTTCCCTGAAGCAAGTTTATTCTTTTCTCTGAGGATGAGGGTCCCTATTACAGTTCTAGAGGTGGTACCTCCCTATATTTTTATATATATATATATATATATATAGATATATATATATATATATATATATATATATATAATATATATATATATATATATATATATATATATATAATATATATATATATATATATATATATATATATATGAACATGAAGAAGGAACACTGCAAAAGGCCTACTGACCCATGCAGATCAGGTCCATGTGCCCCCCCCGCGAATTAGCCCAGTGACCCACCCACTCTGGTCACCTCCACTCAAGGAAGGAGCACGACACCAGACCCAGCAGCACAAGCTAGTCAGGTCCAACTCACACCCACCCACACCCACTCATGTATTTATCTAACCTATTTTTAAAACTACAGAACGTTTTAGCCTGAATAACTGTATTCGGGAGTTTGTTCCTCTTATCCACAACTCTATTACCAAACTAGTGCTTTCTTATATCCTTCCTGAATCTGAATTTTTCCAACTTTAAACCATTGTTGCGGGTCCTGTCTTGGCTGGAGATATTCAGCACGCTATTTACATCCCCTTTATTTATTCTTGTTTTCCATTTATACACCTCGATCATATCCCCCCTAATTCTACACCTTTCTAGAGACTGCAGATTCAGGGCCCTCAGTCTATCCTCATAGGGAAGATTTCTGATACATGGGATCATGTTTGTCATCCTCCTCTGTATGTTTTCCAGAGCATTTATATCTATTCTGCAATACGGTGACCAGAACTGTGCAGATTAGTCTAAATGAGGCCTAACCAAGGATATATAGAGTTGAAGAACAACCTGAGGACTTCTATTATTTATACTTCTAGATATGAAGCCACGAATTCTGTTAGCTTTATTGCGAATACTAATGCACTGTTGTCTTAGTTTTAGATTACTGCTAACCAGAACTCCTAAATCCTTTACGCAATCAGTAGTATTAAGATCTACATTATTTAGTTTATATGTGACATGGTTATTTTCCTGTCCAACATTTAGAACTTTGCATTTGTCTATATTAAACTGTATCTGCCACTTCTCCGACCATTGCATCAGTCTATTCAAATCATCCTGGAGTGCTCTAGTGTCCTCATTAGAATGAATTGGACGGCCTATTTTGGTGTCATCAGCAAATTTGCTTATGTCGCTATTTATTCCCTCATCTATGTCGTTTATTTAAAATGTGAACAACAAGGGGCCCAACACTGACCCCTGAGGAACACCGCTTGTGACGTGCCCCCATGCTGATTTCTCCCCATTTATGCAAACTCTCTGCTGCCTATTTGTCAGCCATGCCTCTACCCAGGAAAAAATTTCTCCTCCTATTCCCTGTGCCTTAAGTTTCCTCAACAGCGTCTGGTGTGGAACTTTATCGAAAGTCTTACTGAAGTCCATATACACAATATCATATTCAGTACCATGATCTTCCTCCTCAAACACCTTAGTGAAAAAAGTTAGTAAATTCGTAAGATAGGAACGCCCCTTTGTAAAACCTTGTTGAGATTCATTAATCAATCGGTGCTATCAATATGGCTACGAATTGCTTCGGCAATTATTGATATATATATATATATATATATATATATATATATATATATATATATATATATATATATATATATATATGTATATATATATATATATATATGTATATATATATATATATGTATATATATATATGTATATATATATATATGTATATATATATATTTTATTTTTTATTTATTATCACACCGGCCGATTCCCACCAAGGCAGGGTGGCCCGAAAAAGAAAAACTTTCACCATCATTCACTCCATCACTGTCTTGCCAGAAGGGTGCTTTACACTACAGTTTTTAAACTGCAACATTAACACCCCTCCTTCAGAGTGCAGGCACTGTACTTCCCATCTCCAGGACTCAAGTCCGGCCTGCCGGTTTCCCTGAATCCCTTCATAAATGTTACTTTGCTCACACTCCAACAGCACGTCAAGTATTAAAAACCATTTGTCTCCATTCACTCCTATCAAACACGCTCACGCATGCCTGCTGGAAGTCCAAGCCCCTCGCACACAAAATATATATATATATATATATATATATATATATATATATATATATATAATGTCGTGCCGAATAGGCAGAACTTGCGATCTTGGCTTAAATAGCAACGCTCATCTTGCCATATAAGACAAGTGAAAATTTGTGTATGCAATAATTTCTCCAAAATCATTCTGAACCTAACGAAAAAAATATATTTCACTGTGTTTGTTTAGTATTAAATTACTGTAAACAAATCTAAAACATATTTAGTTGGGTTAGGCTAAAATAAATTGTTCTTGTTATAATAAGGTTAGGTAAGTTTTCTAAGTTCCTTTTGGTGAAAAATTATAAATTTTTAAATCAACATTAATGAAAAAAATATATCTTTAAACGTATACGAGAAAATTTTATAAAGGACTTAATTTTAAACGAGTTCTTGCTAACTGACCAGTTTTACATATTCGGCACGACATATATATATATATATATATATATATATATATATATATATATATATATATATATATATATATATATATATATATATATATATTATTATTATTATTATTATTATTATTATGCAGTAATCGCAAATAAGCAACAATAAGCACGGGGTAAGGTGAATGACCTGTCGTGTTGCAATCAACACATCAGTAGCTGGCATTGTTGCAGAAATAGAGAAGAAAATCCAGGAAGATCCTTCTATGTGACTGTCTCTTTCCAGGTTCTGGAAAGAGACAGTCACATGAGTGAATCATCCTGGATTTCTTGCTCTATTTCTGCAACACTGCCAGCTCCTTATGGTGTGTTGATTGGAGCAAGGAAGGCCTGCAACTATCATTCATCTTCTGTGGTTTTATATATGTTATGTGTATGTATATATAATTACGTATGTCGTGCCAGATGGGTAAAATTGGTCAATTAGCAAGAACTCATTTAAAATTAATTTCTTTTTAAAATTTTCGCTTATACTTTTAAAGATTTTTTTTTATGTTAATGTAGAAATTAATAATTTTCTTCCAAAAGAATCTTAGAAAACTTACCTAACCTTATTATAACAAGCTTAATTTAATTTAGCCTAATCCAACTAAATATATTTTAGATAAGTTTACAATAATTTAATAAACAAACACAATGAAAAATATATTTTTTTTGTTTGATTCAGAATGAATTTTGCGAAATTTTTACATACACAAATTTTCGCTTGCACTATTCGGCAAGAAGAGCGTTGCTATTTAAGCCAAAATCTTAAGTTTTACCTATTCGGCACGACACATACACACACAAATATATATATATATATATATATATATATATATATATATATATATATATATATATATATATATATATATATATATATATATATATTGATGTGCACACATTAATATAAAATGATTACTATTAATTTATATTCAAATGACACAATATGTCTTTTCCCATCACACTAGATAAGGAAGGAAGGAAAGAGGGAGGGGGTAAAAGAAAGGAAGGGGGAGGAAGAGAAAGAGGTAGGAGGTGGTGGGGGTGAAGGGGAGAGGGAGGGACTGCTAAAACGGAAATATATTGAAGGAGACAGTGAGTGTTGCAGAGTGGCCAATACGCAGCGCACCTGGGCGCTCTCTAAATGGCTTTACCAATAGCAATTTTCCCATTCAACCACGATATAACCGGCTTTATTATACAATATTCAGCTGCTGTAAATCTGTTTCTAGTCATACTTCACACCGAGCATACAACACGATACACCAAGGATACAATACGGTACTCCAAGAATACAACACAATACACCGAGCATACAACACAATATGCAAAACATATGGTGCAACACAAGGAACATTCATCACAGTACAATGAGCATATGTAAACCACTAAGTCTTGCCTCTCAAATCCTCCGGCATAGGCCCATATGTTTTATGCCTCTCTCAGTGTTGCCACCTGTTGATGGTCGTGGGCAGTGTAGACCGTCCACACCCTCTTCCCTCCTCATGCAACCACTACCCTTTAGACTATTAGACTTGCATCTCTCCCTCTGGCTCGTTGTGTCTTAGGCCCTTGGCACTGGTGCCACATGTTGATTGAATAAAAGACTACCCAAAACCTTTTAGTTCCAGCTTCTACAAGAAAGTATCACACTGGTGGCAGCGGTGGGATGCTCAGCTTCAAGAGAAAATGTTCATCTTGGGAGAGCTGGACATGAAAAGCTCTGATCCAGTTACAGAGAAGCCATCCAGCAAGTAACAACACACCAGCCAGCTACACGCTACTCATGCAGTTACTAAGAAGAATTTTACAAGCTGCTGGGAACCGGAAAACTCAGATCTCCCGTACTCTGACGCCTGGCATCTCTGAAAGAGGATGCCTGGCGTCTCTGAAAGAGGATGCCTGGCGTCTCTGAAAGAGGATGCCTGGCATCTCTGAAAGAGGATGCCTGGCGTCTCTGAAAGAGGATGCCTGGCGTCTCTGAAAGAGGATGCCTGGCATCTCTGAAAGAGGATGCCTGGCATCTCTGAAAGAGGATGCTTGGTATCTCTGAAAGAGGATGCCTGGCATCCCTGAAAGAGGATGCCTGGCATCTCTGAAAGAGGATGCTTGGCATCTCTGAAAGAGGATGCCTGGCATCTCTGAAAGAGGATGCCTGGCATCTCTGAAAGAGGATGCCTGGCATCTCTGAAAGAGGATGCCATACCTCAGGAAAACCTTAAAATTTCATCATTAATGCTATTACTGCAGATAGTTCACGTGGCTTATTTCGCAGCAATCTCAGATTGCAAACTGAAGGGCGGGGGACGGGGTAAGGGGGGTCAGTCTCCGGACAAGTGGAAAAGTTGGGACATATTTACTTACACCTGCTTCTTTTGTTCACCTAGCATTAAGTAGGTACCTGGGTATTAGCCGACAGGTGTAAGTCGCATGCTGGGGGAGAGGATTGATGGTCCGTGGTGCATATAAGCCAGTCTGATTGAGAGTGGCTTTACTGGGTTATCCTGGATTACTATCACTTATTTTTAATAGAGGCAGGATATTCGCTATCGTTATCTAACATTTGGTCAAGCAACTAATTTGCCTAGATAACCCAGAGAGAAGAGCTGGTGAGCTCCTCTCCTCACACTTTCAAAACACAAGGAGATACTGCAACCGAATTCCTGTTTTTCGTCGCTTTACATTATTCCCTTACAAGAAAGAAGTGAGAGGTGTGCGTGTGTGTACTCACCTATTTGTAGTTGCAAAGATCGAGTCGTAGCTCCTGGCACCGCCTCTTCACTGATTGCTACTAGGTCCTTGCTCTCCCTGCTCCATGAGCTCCATCAAATCTTGTTTTAAAACCATGTATGATTCCTGTCTCCACTACGCCATTTTCTAGGCTATTCGACTGCCTGACAACTCTGTGACTGAAGAAATACTTCCTAACATTCCTTTGACTCATCTGAGTCTTCAACTTCCAATTGTTACCCTTTGCTTGTGTCCTATCTCTGGAACATCCTGTCTTTGTCCACCTTGTCAATTCCTTGCAGTATTTTATATATCGTTATCATGTCTCCCCTGACCCTGCTGTCCCCTAGTGTCGTCAGGCAGATTTCTATTAACTTTTCTTCCTAGGACAATCCCCTTAGCTCTGGGACTAGTCTTGTAGCAAAACTTTGCGCATTCTCTAATTTCTTGACGTGCTTCATCAGGTGTGGATTCCAAACTGGTGCTGCATACTGCAATATGGGCCAGACGTATATGGTGTACAGAGTCTTGAACGATTCCTTGCTGAGGTATAGGAACGCTATTCTCGGGTTTGCCAGACGCTCGTATGCTGCAGCAGTTATCTGATTGATGTGCGCCTCAGTTGATATGCTCGGTATTATACTCATCCCAAGATCTTTTTCCTTGAGTGAGGTTTGCAGTCTTTGGCCTCCTAGACTATACTCTATGATCTTTGCCCTTCCCCGATCTTCATGACTTTGCATTTGGCAGGGTTAAATTCAAGAAGCCAGTCGCTGGACCAGGCTTTTAGCCTGATCAGGTATCTTTGTAGTTCTGCCTGATCCTCTACCGATTTAATTTTTCTCATTAGCTTCACATCATCTGCGAGCAGGGACACTTCTGAGTCTATCCCTTCCGTTATGCCATTCACATATACCAAAAACAGCACAAGCTCTAAGACTGACCCCTGTGGAACCCTGCTCATCACAGGCGCCCACTCTGACACCTCGTCACGTACCATAACTCGTTGTTGCCTCCCTGTCAGATATACTCTGATCCACTGCAGTGCCTTTCCTGTTATGCATGCCTGATCCTCTAGCTTTTGCATTAACCTCTTGTGAGGAACTGTGTCGATGCCATTTTTGCAGTCCAAGAAAATGCAGTCTATCCACCCCTCTCTCTCGTGTCTTCTGTTACCTTGTCATAAAACTCCAGTAAGTTTGTGACACAGGATTTTCCTTCTCTGAAACCGTGCTGGTTGTCGTTTATAGGCCTGTGTCTTTCTAGGTGCTCCACCACTCTCCTCCTCATGATCTTCTCCATGACTTTGCATGCTATGCACGTTAGTGACACAGGTCTGTAGTTTAATGCCTTGTGTCGGTCTCTTAAAAATTGGCACTACATTTGCCATCTTCCATACCTCAGGTAGTTGCCCAGTTTCGTTGGATGTGTTGAAGATTTTTGTTAGTGGCACACACAGCATCTCTGCTCCCTCTCTAAGGACCCACGGAGAGATGTCTGGTCCCACCTCTTTGGAGGTATCAAGTTCACATAACTGTTGCTTCACCTTTTCCTCGGTTGTGCGTATTTCATCCAGCAATTGTTGGTGTACCTCCTAATTCTGAATTCCTGGAGTCCTTCCTGTCTCCACTGTGACAAGAAACGACCGAGAGGTGGTTTCTTGTGAACTCCTCCCCTTCCTTCCTCAGCCTGATTACCTGGTCCTTGACTGTTGTTTTCCTCCCGATGTGGCTATACAACAATTTTGGGTCAGACTTGGCTTTCGATACTATGTTATTTTCGTGTTGTCGCTGAGCCTCCCTTCTTATCTATGCATATTCTGGCTCTTTGGCTAATCTCTTTATTTTCCTGGGTCCTTTGTCTTCTGTACTTTTTCCATTCTCTAGTGCACTTAGTTTTTGCCTTCTTACACCTTTGGGTGAACCAAGGACTCGTTCTGGTCTTCCCATTATTTATGTTTCCCTTGGGAACAACCCTCTCCTTTGCCTCCTTGCATTTTGTCACATAGTCCATCATTTCTTTAACTGGTTTTCTTGCCAATTCTCTCTCCTACTGAACGTCTTGCAGAAAGTTTCTCATGCTTGTGTAGTTTTCCCTTTTGTAATTTAGTTTTTCCCGTCCTATTCCTGCTACCCGCTCCCCTTGTAGCTCAACTATGTAATCAAAGCAAATGACCACATGATCACTAGCTCCAAGGGGCCTTTCATACGTGATATCCTCAATGTCCGAACTACTCAAGGTGAATACTAGGTCCAGCCTTGCTGGATCATCCTAGTCTCTCTCTCTGGTAGTGTCTCTAACATGTTGATACATGAGGTTTTCCAGTACCACATCCATCATCTTGGCTCTCCATGTTTCGGGACTTCCATGTGGCTCCAGTTACTAGTTATGGGTGATTGAAATCACCCATAACTAGTAACTTTGCTTTACCCACGTGAGCTCTTCTAGGCACCTCAGCTAGTTATGTATGTGTGTGTGTGTGTGTGTGTGTGTGTGTGTGTGTGTGTGTAAGTAGTCACTCTGGGAAGCAAGTCATAAAAACTGATAAACATGAATTATCGCAGTATATTCTACCTTTCCAGCCTGTTGAGTCGCCCATAAGAATATCAACGGTTTGGTACTCCATTAAAAGCTTGTTGAAAAGTCACTTAACTCGTTGAAAGGTCATTTAATGAAAAATCACTTGATGAACGGTCGCTGTTTGAAAGGTCACTTAATGAAAGGTCACTCGTTGAAAGGTCACTTAATGAAAGGTGTTACAAAAAACGCGATTCTAAAAGCTTAGAGATCTCCAGTGAATACTAGAAAGGACTGCCCTTCTAGCATCCAGCCTGTTACTGGGTTTTCGTAACAAGTAGTCAGTATCCTTGTCCAATTATCCATTAAAATTTAGTATGGTTCAATAGTGCTTTAGGATTACAACTGGTAGGCTACTAACTAGAGAAATTAAAATTTAATAAATTTATTAAGTCTATAAGTTGTCTAGAGGTATATTATCAAAGTAAATTAAATCACAGCAATCAAAATAAAATCAATCTCTCGAGTTCAATATTATTGTGCTGAAAGCACATATCACATTTATAATTCTTAAGTACCGTCAGGTACATTAACATTTAATAAGATATTACAAATATGTACAAGTGTGTGTATGCGTATAAGTGCTCTTAAGTAGTTAGCTATGTCTCAAGACTCGAATAAGACTTAAACAAGTGACTGACAAAGTCCTCAAATAAACTAACTTCTTGACCGACTGGCAACCCGAACAGTCTGCTTGAACAACAAAGAATGCTAAGCCCAATAGCAATGCAATATCAAGCGACTGCGACACAGAATCAGGAACAAGGAGATAATATAACGACACTAAGTAGGGACCATCTGCAGATCCTCCACAAAAGTTACAAAACTCCCATAATACTGAATCTTCGTTCAGCATAGGAAAACTCGACTGTGACAATGCACAGAAACCAGTACAAAATTAGGTCAGAAGCCATAGCTAAGGACCTGAGATGTTCAGAGTGTCAAAGTGACACACAACCTCAGTACAACGTCGAAAATCACTAAGTCTATACAATGTTCTGTGAACAAAGTTCTACAGAACTAACAAGAATAATGAGACAGACAATCTGTCCAACCACCAAGCGAGTCTCCAGCAGACTGACAATTTCACGAGAGGTGAGGACACCCCCCCTCGATCACGTGATAGCTACGTGGACAACTGCAGCTCAGAAGCCGGCAGTATAACGAGCGACAAGCGATAATTACAGTAGTTTGACAATCAAGACTAACTGAGCACATTTTATATACATCCTAACAACATAAGCTAAATAACAATATAACAGTCAAATAATAATATAAAGTCATACATTTACGATTTAGCTATTATCGCAAATATAAGCAATATAAAATTAAATGAAAAGATAATATACATTACATATATACATAATAATCATTGTAACCCATTCAGGGGTTGCAACAAAAGGTCACTTGATGAAAGGTCACTCGTTGAATGGTCACTGACTCGTTGAAAGGTCATTTTATGAAAGTTTTTTGTCCAGTATATAATGTTATAATTATGATGTTCTGACTCGCACAAATTTTGTAAAAGATTTTAACTCGTTAAAAGTAATTAACCTGTAAAATAAAGGTCATTGTTAAAAGTCCTTAAACTGCTAAAAAAGTCATTAGCTAGTGAAAGGCCATTAACTCGTTAAATGTCTATCAACTTATTTTAAGCTCATTGGCCACTTAAAAGTCTAAAACTCTTTAAATGGTCATTCCTTAACTTGTAGCGAGGTTTGAGAGGTTTAACCTGACTAGGAATCCAGCTCCCCATCTTCCCTAAGTCAGCTGACAAAGCGGGGATGTTTCCCAGTTTGTTAAAGTTCCCATTGATGATTTACAGAGAGGTTCATCGTATCTAGCTCACCCTGTGCTTCCCACTAGTTAGTGTTAAGGTTGTGGCCACCTGCCAGTAGAGACCGGTTCATCAGGTGGACCACATGGCTGGTACATTGGGTGGACCATTTGGTAGGTCTGTGTGGCAGCTGAGTTGCTTACCAGAGGTCACTCTTTGTTCCAACGATGGGGGGTAATCGGTTCCAATGATGGGTAATTGGTTCCAGGGTGTGGTGGGTAATTGGTTCCAACGATTGGAGGTAATTGGTTCCAGGATATGGTGGGTAATTAGTTCCAACGATTGGGGGTAATTGGTTCCACGGTATGGTGGGTATTTGGTTCCAACGATTGGGATAATTGGTTCCAGGATGTGGTGGGTATTTGGTTCCAACGATTGGGGATAATTGGTTCCAGGATGTGGTGGGTATTTGGTTCCAACGATGGGGGTAATTGGTTCCAGGGTGTGGTGGATAATTGGTTCCAACGATATGGGGTAATAGGTTCCAACAATGGGAGTAATTGGTTCCAACGATAGGGGGTAATAGGTTCCAACAATGGGGTAATTGGTTCCAAGGTGTGGTGGATAATTGGTTCCATCGATGAGGGGTAATTGGTTCCAGGGTGTGGTGGGTAATTGGTTCCAGGGTGCAGTGGGTAATTGGTTTCAGGGTGTGGTGGGTAATTTGTTCCAGGGTGTAGTGGGTAATTGATTTCAGGGTGTGGTGGGTAATTGGTTCCAGGGTGTGGTGGGTAATTGGTTCCAGGGTGTAGTGGGTAATTTGTTTTCAGGGTGCAGTGGGTAATTGGTTTCAGGGTGTGGTGGGTAACTGGTTCCAGGGTGTGGTGGGTAATTGATTTCAGGGTGTGGTGGGTAACTGGTTCCAGGCTGTAGTGGGTAATTGGTTCCAGGGTGTGGTGGGTAACTGGTTCTAGGGTGTAGTGGGTAATTGATTTCAGGGTGTGGTGGGTAATTAGTTCTAGGGTGCAGTATATAATTGGTTCCAGGGTGTAGGTAATTGATTTCAGGGTGTGGTGGGTAATTGGTTCCAGGGTGTGGTGGGTAGGGTGGTGGGTAATTGGTTCTAACGATGGGGGTAATTGGTTCCAGGGTGTGATTAGTAACTGGTTCTAACGATGGGGGTAATTGGTTCCAGGGTGTAGTGGGTAATTGGTTCCAGTGTGTAGTGGATAATTGGTTCCAACAATGAGATGTAATTGGTTCCAGGGTGTAGTGGGTAATTGGTTCCAGGGTGTAGTGGGCAATTGGTTCCAGGGTGTAGTGGGTAATTGGTTCCAGGGTGTAGTGGGTAATTGGTTCCAAGATGTAGTGGGTAATTGGTTCCAGGGTGTAGTGGGTAATTGGTTCCAGGGTGTGGTGGGTAATTGGTTCCAGGGTGTGGTGGGTAATTGGTTTCAGGATGTGGTGGGTAATTGGTTCCAGGGTATAGTGGGTAATTGGTTCCAGGGTGTAGTGGGTAATTGGTTCCAAGATGTAGTGGGTAATTGGTTCCAGGGTGTAGTGGGTAATTGGTTCCAGGGTGTGGTGGGTAATTGGTTCCAGGGTGTGGTGGGTAATTGGTTTCAGGATGTGGTGGGTAATTGGTTCCAGGGTGTAGTGGGTAATTGGTTCCAGGGTGTAGTGGGTAATTGGTTCCAAGATGTAGTGGGTAATTGGTTCCAGGGTGTAGTGGGTAATTGGTTCCAGGGTGTGGTGGGTAATTGGTTCCAGGGTGTAGTGGGTAATTGGTTCCAGGGTGTAGTGGGTAATTGGTTCCAGGGTGTAGTGGGTAATTGGTTCCAGGGTGTAGTGGGTAATTGGTTCCAAGATGTGGTGGGTAATTGGTTCCAGGGTGTAGTGGGTAATTGGTTCCAGGGTGTGGTGGGTAATTGGTTCCAGGGTGTAGTGGGTAATTGGTTCCAGGGTGTGGTGGGTAATTGGTTCCAGGGTGTAGTGGGTAATTGGTTCCAGGGTGTAGTGGGTAATTGGTTCCAAGATGTAGTGGGTAATTGGTTCCAAGATGTAGTGGGTAATTGGTTCCAGGGTGTGGTGGGTAATTGGTTCCAGGGTGTAGTGGGTAATTGGTTCCAGGGTGTGGTGGGTAATTGGTTCCAGGGTGTGGTGGGTAATTGGTTCCAGGGTGTAGTGGGTAATTGGTTCCAGGGTGTAGTGGGTAATTGGTTCCAGGGTGTAGTGGGTAATTGGTTCCAGGGTGTAGTGGGTAATTGGTTCCAGGGTGTGGTGGGTAATTGGTTCCAGGGTGTAGTGGGTAATTGGGTCCAGGGTGTAGTGGGTAATTGGTTCCAGGGTGTGGTGGGTAATTGGTTCCAGGGTGTGGTGGGTAATTGGTTCCAGGGTGTGGTGGGTAATTGGTTCCAGGGTGTGGTGGGTTATTGGTTCCAGGGTGTAGTGGGTAATTGGTTCCAGGGTGTAGTGGGTAATTGGTTCCAGGGTGTAGTGGGTAATTGGTTCCAGGGTGTGGTGGGTAATTGGTTCCAGGGTGTGGTGGGTAATTGGTTCCAGGGTGTGGTGGGTAATTGGTTCCAGGGTGTGGTGGGTAATTGGTTCCAGGGTGTGGTGGGTAATTGGTTCCAGGGTGTGGTGGGTAATTGGTTCCAGGGTGTGGTGGGTTATTGGTTCCAGGGTGTGGTGGGTAATTGGTTCCACGGGTGATGGCAAATTGTGTGCAGCTTTGAGCACTCTTGCTGGCTCGACATCTAAATTTACTAATCAGATGCTGTTTAGCAGCTCTGGGGCCAGCAGACTAAATAGGTGGCTTGTCTAAGCCTGGATCTGTTTGTTCTGGTCGTACCATACTAAGGCTATTTTCTGGGTATAAGGTCAGGGGGACAGTTGACAATGCTTGTCTTGTTGGTGTGGTAAGGTCAGGGGGACAGTTGACACTGCTTGTCCACTGATTGTCTTGTTGGTGTGGTAAGGTCAGGGGGACAGTTGACAATGCTTGTCTTGTTGGTGTGGTAAGGTCAGGGGGACAGTTGACACTGCTTGTCTTGTTGGTGTGGTAAGGTCAGGGAGACAGTTGACACTGCTTGTCTTGTTGGTGTGGTAAGGTCAGGGGGACAGTTGACACTGCTTGTCTTGTTGGTGTGGTAAGGTCAGGGGGACAGTTGACACTGCTTGTCTTGTTGGTGTGGTAAGGTCAGGGGGACAGTTGGTATTGCTTGTCTTGTTGGTGTGGTAAGGTCAGGGAGACAGTTGGTATTGCTTGTCTTGTTGGTGTGGTAAGGTCAGGGGGACAGTTGACACTGCTTGTCCACTGATTGTCTTGTTGGTGTGGTAAGGTCAGGGGGACAGTTGACACTGCTTGTCTTGTTGGTGTGGTAAGGTCAGGGGGACAGTTGACACTGCTTGTCTTGTTGGTGTGGTAAGGTCAGGGGGACAGTTGGTATTGCTTGTCTTGTTGGTGTGGTAAGGTCAGGGGGACAGTTGGTATTGCTTGTCTTGTTGGTGTGGTAAGGTCAGGGGGACAGTTGGTATTGCTTGTCTTGTTGGTGTGGTAAGGTCAGGGGGACAGTTGACACTGCTTGTCTTGTTGGTGTGGTAAGGTCAGGGGGACAGTTGACACTGCTTGTCTTGTTGGTGTGGTAAGGTCAGGGGGACAGTTGGTATTGCTTGTCTTGTTGGTGTGGTAAGGTCAGGGGGACAGTTGACACTGCTTGTCCACTGATTGTCTTGTTGGTGTGGTAAGGTCAGGGGGACAGTTGACACTGCTTGTCTTGTTGGTGTGGTAAGGTCAGGGGGACAGTTGACACTGCTTGTCCACTGCTTGTCTTGTTGGTGTGGTAAGGTCAGGGGGACAGTTGACACTGCTTGTCTTGTTGGTGTGGTAAGGTCAGGGGGACAGTTGACACTGCTTGTCCACTGCTTGTCTTGTTGGTGTGGTAAGGTCAGGGGGACAGTTGACAATGCTTGTCTTGTTGGTGTGGTAAGGTCAGGGAGACAGTTGACACTGCTTGTCTTGTTGGTGTGGTAAGGTCAGGGGGACAGTTGACACTGCTTGTCTTGTTGGTGTGGTAAGGTCAGGGGGACAGTTGACACTGCTTGTTTTGTTGGTGTGGTAAGGTCAGGGGGACAGTTGGTATTGCTTGTCTTGTTGGTGTGGTAAGGTCAGGGGGACAGTTGGTATTGCTTGTCTTGTTGGTGTGGTAAGGTCAGGGGGACAGTTGGTATTGCTTGTCTTGTTGGTGTGGTAAGGTCAGGGGGACAGTTGGTATTGCTTGTCTTGTTGGTGTGGTAAGGTCAGGGGGACAGTTGGTATTGCTTGTCTTGTTGGTGTGGTAAGGTCAGGGGGACAGTTGGTATTGCTTGTCTTGTTGGTGTGGTAAGGTCAGGGGGACAGTTGGTATTGCTTGTCTTGTTGGTGTGGTAAGGTCAGGGGGACAGTTGGTATTGCTGCTCTCTCTCTCTGTGGGTCAGTGATTTCATTTGTTCAGCTGACTTTATTTTATCGAACTCCTTATGCTGTATGAACATGTTCCAGTGTCGAGTCATTTTGGAAATGAACGATCACGCTACCTGTTTTGTGGGATAGAATCGATCTTCTTGCTGTCCGTCTTGTGGTATACAAGCTGTCTTCTCGCTATCCACTAAGTGGAGCCATGCGTAGTACCCTGGCGATATTAACCTTCTACATAACAGAAAGATCATCCTCGTCTCTGTTTGTCTCTCTCTCTCTCTCTGTCTCTCTCTCAATCTTGATGAACGACCACCCACTTTACACCAGTGATTAAGCACCCTCAGTGCCTCCAATCCCAATTTTTCTCTTCTCTTCAGCAATAACTGTCAAATATATTTCAATTCTTTAGCCTTCATGCATCGCCAAAAATTACGTTTCTCGAGGTATTCATTTTCGCCTGATGTTGCTTTTTAAAGATTGGCAAGTGGGAGCAGGAGGAGGGGCAAGAAGTAGGAGGAGGGGCAAGAAGTAGGAGGAGGGGCAATAAGGAAGATAAAGACAAGAAGTAGGAGGAGGGGCAAGAAGGAAGATAAAGACAAAAAGTAGGAGGAGGGTCAAGAAGATAGGGACAAGAAGTAGGAGGAGAGACAGGGAGGAAGATAGGGACAAGTAGTAGGAGGAGGGGCAAGAAGGAAGATAGGGACAAGAAGTAGGAGGAGGGGCAAGAAGGAAGATAGGGACAAGAAGTAGGAGGAGGGGCAAGGAGGAAGATAGGGGCAAGAAGTAGGAGGTGGGGCAAGAAGGAAGATAGGGGCAAGAAATAGGAGGAGAGACAAGGAGGAAGATAGGGACAAGAAGTAGGAGGAGAGACAAGGAGGAAGATAGGGACAAGAAGTAGGAGGAGGGGCAAGAAGGAAGATAGGGGCAAGAAGTAGGAGGAGGGGCAAGGAGGAAGATAGGGGCAAGAAGTAGGAGGGGCAAGAAGGAAGATAGGGGCAAGAAATAGGAGGAGAGACAAGGAGGAAGATAGGGACAAGAAGTAGGAGGAGAGACAAGGAGGAAGATAGGGACAAGAAGTAGGAGGAGGGGCAAGAAGGAAGATAGGGGCAAGAAGTAGGAGGAGGGGCAAGAAGGAAGATAGGGGCAAGAAGTAGGAGGAGGGGCAAAGAGGAAGATAGGGGCAAGAAGTAGGAGGAGGGGCAAGAAGGAAGATAGGGGCAAGAAGTAGGAGGAGGGGCAAGAAGGAAGATAGGGGCAAGAAGTAGGAGGAGGGGCAAGGAGGAAGATAGGGGCAAGAAGTAGGAGGAGGGGCAAGAAGGAAGATAGGGGCAAGAAGTAGGAGGAGGGGCAAGGAGGAAGATAGGGGCAAGAAGTAGGAGGAGGGGCAAGGAGGAAGATAGGGGCAAGAAGTAGGAGGAGGGGCAAGAAGGAAGATAGGGGCAAGAAGTAGGAGGAGGGGCAAGGAGGAAGATAGGGGCAAGAAGTAGGAGGAGGGGCAAGAAGGAAGATAGGGGCAAGAAGTAGGAGGAGGGGCAAGGAGGAAGATAGGGGCAAGAAGTAGGAGGAGGGGCAAGGAGGAAGATAGGGGCAAGAAGTAGGAGGAGGGGCAAGAAGGAAGATAGGGGCAAGAAGTAGGAGGAGGGGCAAGGAGGAAGATAGGGGCAAGAAGTAGGAGGAGGGGCAAGGAGGAAGATAGGGGCAAGAAAAAGGAGGAGAGACAAGGAGGAAGATAGGGATAAGAAGTAGGAGGAGAGACAAGGAGGAAGATAGGGACAAGAAGTAGGAGGTGGGGCAAGGAGGAAGATAGGGGCAAGAAAAAGGAGGAGAGACAAGGAGGAAGATAGGGATAAGAAGTAGGAGGAGAGACAAGGAGGAAGATAGGGACAAGAAGTAGGAGGAGGGGCAAGAAGGAAGATAGGGGCAAGAAGTAGGAGGAGGGGCAAGGAGGAAGATAGGGGCAAGAAGTAGGAGGGGCAAGAAGGAAGATAGGGGCAAGAAATAGGAGGAGAGACAAGGAGGAAGATAGGGACAAGAAGTAGGAGGAGAGACAAGGAGGAAGATAGGGACAAGAAGTAGGAGGAGGGGCAAGAAGGAAGATAGGGGCAAGAAGTAGGAGGAGGGGCAAGAAGGAAGATAGGGGCAAGAAGTAGGAGGAGGGGCAAAGAGGAAGATAGGGGCAAGAAGTAGGAGGAGGGGCAAGAAGGAAGATAGGGGCAAGAAGTAGGAGGAGGGGCAAGAAGGAAGATAGAGGCAAGAAGTAGGAGGAGGGGCAAGGAGGAAGATAGGGGCAAGAAGTAGGAGGAGGGGCAAGAAGGAAGATAGGGGCAAGAAGTAGGAGGAGGGGCAAGGAGGAAGATAGGGGCAAGAAGTAGGAGGAGGGGCAAGGAGGAAGATAGGGGCAAGAAGTAGGAGGAGGGGCAAGAAGGAAGATAGGGGCAAGAAGTAGGAGGAGGGGCAAGGAGGAAGATAGGGGCAAGAAGTAGGAGGAGGGGCAAGAAGGAAGATAGGGGCAAGAAGTAGGAGGAGGGGCAAGGAGGAAGATAGGGGCAAGAAGTAGGAGGAGGGGCAAGGAGGAAGATAGGGGCAAGAAGTAGGAGGAGGGGCAAGAAGGAAGATAGGGGCAAGAAGTAGGAGGAGGGGCAAGGAGGAAGATAGGGGCAAGAAGTAGGAGGAGGGGCAAGGAGGAAGATAGGGGCAAGAAAAAGGAGGAGAGACAAGGAGGAAGATAGGGATAAGAAGTAGGAGGAGAGACAAGGAGGAAGATAGGGACAAGAAGTAGGAGGTGGGGCAAGGAGGAAGATAGGGGCAAGAAAAAGGAGGAGAGACAAGGAGGAAGATAGGGATAAGAAGTAGGAGGAGAGACAAGGAGGAAGATAGGGACAAGAAGTAGGAGGAGGGGCAAGGAGGAAGATAGGGGCAAGAAGTAGGAAGGGCAAGAAGGAAGATAGGGGCAAGAAATAGGAGGAGAGACAAGGAGGAAGATAGGGACAAGAAGTAGGAGGAGAGACAAGGAGGAAGATAGGGACAAGAAGTAGGAGGAGGGGCAAGAAGGAAGATAGGGGCAAGAAGTAGGAGGAGGGGCAAGAAGGAAGATAGGGACAAGAAGTAGGAGGAGGGGCAAAGAGGAAGATAGGGGCAAGAAGTAGGAGGAGGGGCAAGAAGGAAGATAGGGGCAAGAAGTAGGAGGAGGGGCAAGAAGGAAGATAGGGGCAAGAAGTAGGAGGAGGGGCAAGGAGGAAGATAGGGGCAAGAAGTAGGAGGAGGGGCAAGAAGGAAGATAGGGGCAAGAAGTAGGAGGAGGGGCAAGGAGGAAGATAGGGGCAAGAAGTAGGAGGAGGGGCAAGGAGGAAGATAGGGGCAAGAAGTAGGAGGAGGGGCAAGAAGGAAGATAGGGGCAAGAAGTAGGAGGAGGGGCAAGGAGGAAGATAGGGGCAAGAAGTAGGAGGAGGGGCAAGAAGGAAGATAGGGGCAAGAAGTAGGAGGAGGGGCAAGGAGGAAGATAGGGGCAAGAAGTAGGAGGAGGGGCAAGGAGGAAGATAGGGGCAAGAAGTAGGAGGAGGGGCAAGAAGGAAGATAGGGGCAAGAAGTAGGAGGAGGGGCAAGGAGGAAGATAGGGGCAAGAAGTAGGAGGAGGGGCAAGGAGGAAGATAGGGGCAAGAAAAAGGAGGAGAGACAAGGAGGAAGATAGGGATAAGAAGTAGGAGGAGAGACAAGGAGGAAGATAGGGACAAGAAGTAGGAGGTGGGGCAAGGATGAAGATAGGGGCAAGAAAAAGGAGGAGAGACAAGGAGGAAGATAGGGATAAGAAGTAGGAGGAGAGACAAGGAGGAAGATAGGGACAAGGAGTAGGAGGGGCGAGGAGGAAGATAGGGGTAAGGAAGGGAGGGGCAAGAAGTAGGAAGTGGTGTAAGGAAGAGGGGAGGGGCAAGGAAGATAAGGGCAAGAGAGTGTGGGGCAAGAAGTGGGAAAGGAAGAGGGGATGGGCAAGGAGGAAGATATGGGCAAGGGTAAGGGCAAGGGAAAGAGCGGCAAGAAGTAGGAAATGAGCAAGGAGGAGAGGGGCAAGGAGATAGGGGCAAGGGAGGGAGGGGAAAAAAGTGCGGTAAGAAGTAGGAGATGGGGCAAGAAGAGGGGAGGGACAATAAGAAAAATAAGGGGAAGGGAGGGAAGTAGGTGGGGGAAGGAGAGCAGGGGTATGGAAGAGGGAATGATCATGGAGGAAAATAAGCTCATTAAGGGGAAGGTCAATAAGTTGGGGAGATGCAAGAAGAAATGAGCAAGAAGTAGGAGGTTGTAGGACAAGAAGTTAATGGGCAAGAAACAGGAGGTTGTGGGGCAAAGAGGAAGAGGGAAAGGGCAAGAGGAGGATGAAGGGGAAGGAGGAACGAGGCTGATAATCATGGGGGATTTTAGCAGTGGGCAAGAAACTGCCGCTTGGAATGAGGGCAATTTGCTTGAATATTAATCAAAGTAAGACACAAATCAAGGCTCCACAGGAGGAAGACAACAAAGCTTCAAAAAAGCAAGGCTTTCAAAGAAGCAAGGCACAAATCAAGGCTCCATAAGAATAAGATAGAAATCAAGGGGTCAAAAAACAAGGCACAGATCAAGTCTATAAAAACCAGAAACAAATCAAGACTTAAAAAAAAAAGGTACAAACCACGCTTCTAAAAAGGCAAAGCACAAAGCAAGGTACAAATCAATGTTTCAAAAAAGCAATCCGCAAAGCAAGGCACAAATCAAGGCTCAATAAGAACACGATAGAAATCAAAGGTTCAGAAAAAGCAAGGCGAAAATCAAGACTGTATGAAAACAAGATAGAAATAAAGGCTCCACAAATTTAAAGAGTTTTGAAGACATATCGATGAGAGATGGAAGGTAAGCTACTAATTATATAGGTGAGTACCATCACAGCTCCCCGGGGGACCCAGCGTGATGGTAGCAGCGACGCTCAACTCATGACAGACCAAGACTGGAATATGAAGAGAACATCATGGCCATGGGTGACACTTTAGCAGAAGCAGCATGGAGAGCTCATGAGGCTCAAGTGAAGTTATTAATCATGAGGATGATTTCAACCACACAGAAACTTGACTGGGAGAGCTGGGACCCAACATGGGCGACTGGAAACATGGAGAGGTAGGATGTTAAGGACGAGCCAAGAGAGAGAGAGAAATTTAGTGAGATTTGATGATGTTTTTAAAATCGCATCTGTCACAGTATGAAATTTCCCTGTGTGCTAGTGACCATACAGTACTGAACTTTGAATTTCTTGTGGAACTAAATAATACTGAGGGTCGAGAGGCAGGTGAAGGGTGTGAGATACTAGATTTCAGAAGGTGGAACTTTGAAGGGATGAGAGAATTCCTAAATGCAATGTAGTGAGAAAGAAAGCTTAGTGGAAAGTCACTGAATGAGATGATACAGTACTACTCGAGAAGTGCTGGGAAGCACAGGAGAAATTCATACCTAGAACGGTGGGAAATCTCGATTCACCCAAAGATGGAGAGGGAAATAAATGAGGATCATAAGAGTTTCAAAAAACTATACAAAGCATGAATGAAAGAATGAGGAGAGAGGCTGAGCAGCAATCTGAGAATGACTTGGCAGCAAAATCCAAGACTGAGTCACTCAGAGTAATATCCAAAATTCTAGAGAGGGCGGTGTACTGTCAAGTAGTTAAATATCTTAATGAGTACAACATTCTTCAACACCTCCCTAATTAATCTGATGGATTACATGAGAACTGAAATGTTGATACTGAACCTCATAGGTATGGTAATCTTAGACTTGTAAAAGGCCTTCGATACTGTCAACCACAATATATTATGTAAGAAACTTCTAGCTATCGGCATAGGTTCCGTAGATTGGTTTAAGTCCTATCTTAACAACAAGAAACAAATTATCAAAATTCAACAAAACAGAATCAGAACCTCTGCCGATAGCATGTGGAGTTCCCCAAGGTAGTATTTTGGGTCCTTTATTATTCATATGCTATGTTAATGACATGCCCATCAGTGTCAAGTGCAAACTCCTACTGTATGTGGATGACAGTTCTCTGTTAATGTCAGGTAAAGATCCACAAGATAGAGCTAATGTAATAACACTGGAACTGGAGTCCTGCAGTAAATGGTAAGTAGACAACAAACTATCGTTACACCTCGGGTAAACGGAAGCTACATATTGTAAATTCAAGAAGCGTAGTCTACTTTGAGAGCCGAAGTGAAAATTTGTTGTATATTGTAAATAATAAAAGACTGAATTGCTGCCTACATAATACATCTTGGGTGCCTTGGTCAGCCAGGGTTGTGTATCTGATCACATGATGCTCATTGTAAATAAAGCAGGATAGATACTGAAAATCTGAACTTAACGAGGTTAGTTCAGATGTGCATCGAATTCTTATCAACGAGAAATATTTTGAGTCTCCCCTTATGACTCACTGGGGTTGAAATTTTTAAGAGCCATTGGCTACATAAGCAAAAGTCTTAAATCCAGATTTCAGTAATGGACACAGAGGTTAAAAATATGCATAACTTGATGGAGGATCTTTACTGTGCGAGAAAAACCTGGGATACAATCTCACCATAATATAAGTTTGATTTGTTTTAAATCAGAGAGTAATTGATAAGGCTGGTTCCTCCTTATGGAAGAAGAGATAAAAAAATTAATAATAAATTAATAAGATAAACAGTTTTATTAATATGTAAAACTTGAATATAAAACAAACATGAAATTAATCCCACTTGAAGCAAAGAAATGAAAAATGAAATACTGTATATATATAATTAGTGACTCAAAGCTAATATATACACAATACGTAGTGGAGAATGGTGCCGTGCTGATGTTCTGGCCACGTAGCTCTGAATCATGGTTTGGAACGCTGAGCCGTTGTTGATGACGAGGGTGAGGGGTCACAGGTGGACTTCACTGTTGACACACTGAGTAGACAGTGACCCCAACACGAGTAGAGATTCTGACGAACAGAGGCACTGTGATCCTTTGACCACCACAACAGTTGTGAATCGCCAGTAGAGAACCACCATGACATGTTGGTAGGGTTATAACTGAGGAAAGGTTGCTAGAATGGTGTGTTGCTGATTGTAAGTTGGCTACGAGTGGAAGGGGGACCAGTGTAGGTACAGATGCCAAATTGACTGTCAAATCTTTTAAAGATTCATGCTGCCCCTCTTATCACGCCTGTGTCGGATGACCTGAGCCGACAACCAAGGCTAAACTAAAGAAACACAAAATTATACACCAATCGAATAATCATTCACATGATGGACGTACTGCCTTTAAAAGAAATGGTGAGGATTAAATGATGTTGCACTACGTAAGTCCAAATCAGAACAGGAAAAATTTGTAGCGTAAAAGCCTAAACCTAAACTAGAATGAAGGTCTTGTTGAAACCAAATTAACCCAAACACACAATAAATTAACAGGAGTGGAATAAATACTTAAAGATTTGATGGGAGCAGTAAGTCAAGTGACTGAGAACCGGTTGGAGGGACACTTGTGACCTCCCACCGGGTACAGGAGTGGGGGAAGGGGATAGCGGGAACGGTGCACCCACCTAACAGAAGCAGACTGCCCGACCTACCACCATTCATACACACATCCACCGCCACTCCTATCTAATGAACTTCCCCTCACAGTGAGTCGTGTAAGTTTGTTGCTGGAAACAAGAATATTTTGCACTCTTACAGTTACCATCACAAAGGCCAGAGCTCTTCTTCAGTAGTCTGGAAAGAACATGTATTAAGATCAACAGTACCTCAGAGTGGACTGAACACTTCAGGTGTTACAACAGTGCAAAAAGCTCATCCGGTAAGAAAACTGAAATTTTAATAGCATTTTCGACTTCTTGGCCAGAGGTAAAACACAAAGAAAGTTTTATTATAGCGAGTTAAATTTACGTTTCTTATATAATGGGTTAATTTTCACTGATGGGTAGGAATATTACTGTGATTTTTTTGTACATGTTACGATTTTTATTTTTGTTTGTTGTTGTTCTCGCGATTATATGCAAATACGCAGTGTCAAGATTATTTGATTATATAAATAACTGTGTGCAATACACTCGCACTCAGGCGATTTTAACAACTCAAAATAATCCTCCTGTGACTTGTTTTGCAAAATAAATAAGACACTTGTGCAACTAATGTATATATATACATATATACATATATATACATATATACATATATATACATATATACATATATATATACATATATACATATATATATATATTATATTTTTTTTTTTATTATCACACCGGCCGATTCCCACCAAGGCAGGGTGGCCCGAAAAAGAAAAACTTTCACCATCATTCACTCCATCACTGTCTTGCCAGAAGGGTGCTTTACACTACAGTATATATATATAAATATATATATATATATATATATGTCGTGCCGAATATGTAAAACTGGTCAATTAGCAAGAACTCATTTAAAATTAAGTCCTTCCTAAAATTTTCTCTTATACGTTTAAAGATATATTTTTTTCATTAATGTTAATGTAAAAAATTTAAATTTTGCACCAAAAGAATCTTAGAAAACTTACCTAACCTTATTATAGCAAGAGCAATTTATTTTAGCCTAACCCAACTAAATATACTTCAAATACGTTTACAGTAATTTAGTACTAAACAAACACAATCAAATATATTTTTTTCGTTAGGTTCAGAATGATTTTGGCGAAATTATTACATACACAAATTTTCACTTGTCCTATATGGCAAGATGAGCGTTGCTATTTAAGCCAAGATCCCAAGTTCTGCCTATTCGGCACGACATATATATATATATATATATATATATATATATATATATATATATATATATATATATATATATATATATATATATATATATATATGTATATAATATATATTCCTTACCTGTCCAAGCTTGAGTAGTAATACCCCTCCTAGCCTGAGGGAGTCCTGTCTTCTCCATGCTTGAGGGGAGTCCTGTCTTCTCCATGCTTGAGGGGAGTCCTGTCTTCTCCATGCTTGAGGGGAGTCCTGTCTTCTCCATGCTTGAGGGGAGTCCTGTCTTCTCCATGCTTGAGGGGAGTCCTGTCTTCTCCATGCTTGAGGGGAGTCCTGTCTTCTCCATGCTTGAGGGGAGTCCTGTCTTCTCGAAGCTTGAGGGGAGCCCTGTCTTCTCCATGCTTAAGGGGAGTCCTGTCTTCTCCAAGCTTAAGGGGAGTCCTGTCTTCTCCAAGCTTAAGGGGAGTCCTGTCTTCTCCAAGCTTAAGGGGAGTCCTGTCTTCTCCAAGCTTGAGGGGAGTCCTGTCTTCTCCAAGCTTGAGGGGAGTTCTGTCTTCTCCAAGCTTGAGGGGAGTTCTGTCTTCTCCAAGCTTAAGGGAAGCCCTGTCTTCTCCAAGCTTAAGGGGAGTCCTGTCTTCTCCAAGCTTGAGGGGAGTCCTGTCTTCTCCAAGCTTGAGGGGAGCCCTGTCTTCTCCATGCTTAAGGGGAGTCCTGTCTTCTCCAAGCTTAAGGGGAGTCCTGTCTTCTCCAAGCTTAAGGGGAGTCCTGTCTTCTCCAAGCTTGAGGGAAGTCCTGTCTTCTCCAAGCTTAAGGGGAGTCCTGCCTTCTCCAAGCATAAGGGGAGTCCTGTTTTCTCCAAGCTTGAGGGAAGGCCTGTCTTCTCCAAGCTTGAGGGAAGTCCTGTCTTCTCCAAGCTTAAGGGGAGTCCTGTCTTCTCCAAGCTTAAGGGGAGTCCTGTCTTCTCCAAGCTTAAGGAGAGTCCTGTCTTCTCCAAGCTTGAGGGAAGTCCTGTCTTCTCCAAGCTTAAGGGGAGTCCTGCCTTCTCCAAGCATAAGGGGAGTCCTGTCTTCTCCAAGCTTGAGGGAAGGCCTGTCTTCTCCAAGCTTGAGGGAAGTCCTGTCTTCTCCAAGCTTGAGGGAAGTCCTGTCTTCTCCAAGCTTAAGGGGAGTCCTGTCTTCTCCAAGCATAAGGGGAGTCCTGTCTTCTCCAAGCTTGAGGGGAGTCCTGTCTTCTCCAAGCTTAAGGGGAGTCCTGTCTTCTCCAAGCTTGAGGGGAGTCCTGTCTTCTCCAAGCTTGAGGGGAGTTCTGTCTTCTCCAAGCTTGAGGGGAGTCCTGTCTTCTCCAAGCTTGAGGGAAGGCCTGTCTTCTCCAAGCATAAGGGGAGTCCTGTCTTCTCCAAGCTTGAGGGAAGTCCTGTCTTCTCCAAGCTTAAGGGGAGTCCTGTCTTCTCCAAGCTTGAGGGGAGTCCTGTCTTCTCCAAGCTTAAGAGGAGTCCTGTCTTCTCCAAGCTTAAGGGGAGTCCTGTCTTCTCCAAGCTTGAGGGGAGTCCTGTCTTCTCCAAGCTTAAGGGGAGTCCTGTCTTCTCCAAGCTTGAGGGGAGTCCTGTCTTCTTCAAGCTTGAGGGGAGTTAAGCTTGAGGGGAGTCCTGTCTTCTCCAAGCTTGAGGGGAGTCCTGTCTTCTCTAAGCTTAGTAAAAGCTGCAGCAGTAAAAACTATACATTAAAACAATTACTGTAGTGTTAGCACTTATGATCTATATAACGTTATAAGCGGTTACATCGTAATAAAGTTTATGAAGTTACAACGTCATAAAGCTTACGGAGTTATAACGGTAGAACACCTCGACATTACGAAGTTGTAACGAGTCTACGTTATAACTCTTACAACGTTATAACTTAACGAGAAAAATACGTTAACTTTGTGGCGCGTGTTAGTTGAACGACCGACGTGTGGCGGCCAGCACTTGGTCCTTCAGTACTGTTACGAACAACGAACACTTCTGTCAGCCGTTCATTTGCGTATTTCGAAAGGTTAATTGAACAAGAAATGTTTTTACCAACTCTACGTTGTGGTTATCGAAGCCAAATTGATATTTTTTTCTCCAACTCCTGACCAACTCTCAACTCCAGTCAGTTGTCGTAGTTTGGCTGTGCTAGAGTCTCCTCCTGGGCACCTAGATGTGCACACTTATGTAGTGTACTGCTGGTGTTATTACAGGACGGAGGGTCGAGCCTTCAACACTCCTTGGTGTGACAGATCCAAAAGGTTTTAGAGCTTTAAACACACACACATCAGGGGATCAGGAGCTGAGAATCGACCCCTCCAACCACAAATAGGTGAATACACACAGGACTGTGACTCGACCCTTGCAACCACAAATAGGCGAGGTGAGTACACACACACACAAACACACACACACACACACACACACACACACACACACACACACACACACACACACACACACTGTCTCTAGCTGCTTTGTGATGCAAGTCTGCCACATGTAATGTCTGCTGCTGTGTACCACACTCTCAGAAACTTTTTGTTTAGTACCTCACACATTTCCATCCCGAGGGGCAAGAAAATGTGTCAGATACTAAACAGAAAGTCTGCAAGTGTGCTTTGACACATCAGTTGTAACAACCTACATCAACCAGTGAACACGATAGATGGATCCTTCTTCAACCCACATCAACCAATGAATACGACAGATGGATCGTCCTTCAACCTACATCAACCAGTGAACACGATAGATGGATCGTCCTTCAACCCACATCAACCAGTTAACACGATAGATGGA
>NC_091335.1:25794392-25884392 GCF_038502225.1 Cherax quadricarinatus | reverse complement strand
TGTGAGTTGTCCTGGAGAGTGAGGGAATGATGGTAGACTACTGAAGAATGGAAGAATGATGGTAGACTACTGAAGAGTGACAGAATGATGGTAGACTACTGAAGAATGGAAGAATGATGGTAGACTACTGAAGAATGGAAGAATGATGGTAGACTACTGAAGAATGGAAGAATAATGGTAGACTACTGAAGAATGGAAGAATAATGGCAGACTACTGAAGAATGGAAGAATAATGGCAGACTACTGAAGAATGGAAGAATAATGGCAGACTACTGAAGAGTGACAGAATGATGGTAGACTACTGAAGAATGGAAGAATAATGGCAGACTACTGAAGAGTGACAGAATGATGGTAGACTACTGAAGAATGGAAGAATAATGGTAAACTACTGAAGAATGGAAGAATAATGGTAGACTACTGAAGAATAGAAGAATAATGGCAGACTACTGAAGAGTGACAGAATGATGGTAGACTACTGAAGAATGGAAGAATAATGGTAAACTACTGAAGAATGGAAGAATAATGGTAGACTACTGAAGAATGGAAGAATAATGGTAGACTACTGAAGAGTGACAGAATGATGGTAGACTACTGAAGAATGGAAGAATAATGGTAGACTACTGAAGAATGGAAGAATAATGGCAGACTACTGTAGAATGGAAGAATGATGGCAGACTACTGTAGAATGGAAAAATGATGGCAGACTGTTATCAACAACTACTAACTCCTTGTACAATACGTGCAGATTCAGGCAGCTTGGTACGTCTCTCTCTCTCTCTCTGCATTAAATCAACGTCTGTGTGCTATTGCAAGGATTGTGTGAGGCTCGATCCTCCATCCGTCAGTCGAGGCCGGATGTGTGACCTTTCAGGCTGTGGTATCCAGCTAGTCGTCTAATGATGAGCCGGCTATCCACAGTGTTTGTACATCCCTCCGAGTCATCCGGCTCCGTCTAATGTAATCTTGCTGATTCTTGGGTCCCTCTGCTCCGTGTATCCCTGTATCCTCCTATCCCGTGTATACCCCTAGCCCGTGTATCCCCCTGGCCCGTGTATCCCTGCTCACCCTGAAGGTAATAACGTAATCCCTGTGTAATTGTTTCCTTGGCTATTAGCGCACCTCTCCCTTTGTTCCGAGGCGCAGTTAGTGCATCTGTGTAAGCTGCTGGGAAGTCCAGCTACTCTCATCCCCACCTCTCATGCATCTCTGATTAAGGATTTGAAGATTACCTTAACATTTTTCTACCGTGTTTCTCCCTCACACATTAGGTGCCTTGCTCCTTGACACACACACACACACACACACACACACACACACACACACACACACACACACACACACACACACACACACACATTCACACACACATTCACACACACATTCACACACACGTTCACACATACGCTCTCTCTCTTCACAATAGTTGAAAAGTGGAATGATTTGGATGAGGCAGCGGTGGAGTCAGACTCATTACACAGCTTCAGGATGTCGTAAATCAGTGATGCCAAGCAAACTTGTCTGGAAGATGGGAAAAATAGACACAAATGCAGTATTATGCGATCCTTTATTGTCAACGTGTCGCCCACACAGTGGGATTTATCAAGTCTCAAACAGATCTATTTGGGAGATCGGTCCAGGAGCTGAATCTCAAGCCCCCGAGAACACAACTTGTAAAAAGTCGAGACAGAATCCTGTATGTTGAAGATGTTAAAACCTGAGATAATTTTAACATATAAAGGAAGCATAAACATTACTTCTCTAAGTAGATTTAGATTTTTGCCGCCTAAGTATAGTTTGTTGTCCACTGAGTATGAATTGCGTAGACGGAAGCGCACGATACACAAAACGTCTAGGAACCTGACACCAAAAGGGGTAACTGGAATAATCTGTTTATATATATTTACAATGCCTTACTTGTTGCAAGTATATTTACGATGTTTACTTAATACCTCTGGTATCTTGCTTTCATTAATAAAATGTCTTCACCTGTCTCATAGGTTATTATACTATCTCTGTATTCCTCAGAAAGTGGACAATAAAGCACAGAGTGTTAAAGACAGTGACCATAGTACTGGGCACATAATTTATATTGAGTTTGGTCATTATTACAACCTAGGCTTTCAAATGGCCTGTTAACCCAGGTGTAATGGGAGCAAATAAACACAGTAGAAAAAGTTTAGACTTATATTATCCTTCACCAAATTTAGAACAGCAATATGTACACTATGTACAGTAATAAATATAGTGCACGTCACGGTAAGCAAGGCAGAAATAGAAGCCACAAGAAAGCAGACCGTGCTTCAACCAGCTCTAGAATGGGAATGACAAGGGCAGACAGGAGAGCGGTATCCACATAACCTCTGCGATTGTCAATCCCACCTTCTTATTGGCTAGAACCTGGTCACTAGTTGAACGATGGGGCCCCATCATCAACTCTTAGCAACCTGGTTCGCTGGTTGGGGGAGATAGCCTGTAAATGAGGGTGTGTCCATGCGCCGAATAAAGGTTACGTACTCTTTGCATGCCACACCCCCACCCCCGAGAAGGCTCAGGATTAGGCTGCCACCTCCCAGTGGTAACCGTGCCGCCATGGCACAAAATAATGGGACCGCCTATCCTCTCCACCATCCAACTCTTAGATAGAGCTCAGCTTTCCTAGTGCCTGAAAGCCAAACCCTAAACTCAGAGTGAGACAGCAGTCAGATAAGCCAACATAGGTCCAAGATACAAGCGGACGGTAGCCCGTATCCCCTCACTAAAAAAAACCCCCACATCAGGGGATAAAAAAAAGAGCTTGAAAGGGGGGTTACCACAAATACATCCTAACCTAAATAAAATATTAAACTAGACTCTTGACAAAGAGTCTGCCAACACATTTTCTTTGCCGGCAATGTAACGAATTTTGAAGTTATAGGGCTGCAGCCTGAGCGTCCAACGCATAAGCCTTGTGTTGTGATTCTTCATGGCTTGGAGATAGACTAACGGGTTGTGATCACTGTAGACTGTGACCACCTGCGATGTCTGGCCCACATAAACATCGAAATGCTCCAAAGCCATTACCAGCGCGAGGGCTTCTTTTTCAATGGTAGAGTAAGCTCTCTGATGTGGCTGGAACTTAGCTGAAAAGTATGCTACAGGCTGCAACTCCTTGTTCCTGATTTGTAATAGTACCGCCCCAACCCCAGACTCACAAGCATCAACCTGTAATGAAAAAGGTTTGGAGAAGTCTGGAGACAGGAGAATGGGTGCAGAGCACAATAATCTTTTTGCTTTATTAAAAGCAGTGTTACAATCTGACGTCCAATTAAAGGGAACTTTATGACTGGTAAGAGAGGTAAGAGGGGCTACAATATCTGAGAAATTCTTACAGAATCTTCTGTAAAATCCTATCATGCCTAGGAAACGTTGAAGAGATTTCCTATCATGAGGAACTGGATAATCTTTAATCGAAAGAACTTTAGCAAGTTTAGGTGCAACATTACCACTACCTACTTCATGGCCTAGAAAAGTGATAGTGGCCTGGCCAAAGGAAGATTTAGATAAATTAACTGTTAATTGGGAATTCTTAAAGGTCTCAAACAGAGCTTTAAGTCTAAGTAGGTGTTGATCCCAAGTATCAGACACCACAACAATATCATCTAGGTATGCTGCCGTGCCTTCAAGTCCTTTAATAGCCTGATGGATAAGTTTCTGGAATGAAGAGGGGGAATTTTTCATTCCGAAGGGGGTAACTGTATACTGATAATGACCTCCTGGAATTACGAAGGCAGAGATTTCCTTCGCCTTATCTGTCAAAGGTACCTGATAGTAACCTTTAAGGAGATCTAATTTGGACACAAAAGTAGCCTTACCCACAAAGTCAATTACGTCATCCAGACGAGGAAGAGGGTAAGCATCTGTAATTGTGACCTCGTTCACTTTACGGTAGTCTGTGCACATACGAAACCCTCCATCAGCCTTCTTTACTAGGATGCACGGTGAAGCCCATGGACTAGATGACTCCTCCACTAAACCATGTTCTAACAAGAAGTCTACTTCCTGCTGAAGTAACCTTTGCTTTTCAGGATTAGCTCTGTAGGGGGAGAGTTTAATTGGTTTAGATTTTCCCACATCTACATCATGGTAACCTAACGTACATTTTTTCGGCACATCCGAAAAAATATTAGGATATGACTGTAGAAGCTCAGTTAAATTGGTTGCTTGTATTTCAGATAATCCATCCATTAACGGGCTAGGATCCTTGAGGAGGACAGAATTTGAAAGTTTAGTATTAATTTCAGAGATAGAGTGCAAAGAGTCAGAGTCGTCCTCAGAGGTAGAGGACAGAGTCATTACTGGGACTTTATCTGGTGTATGAAAGGCCTTGATTTGATTTATGTGGTAAGTTTTTGTTTTTGAGGTCTTATCAATGGGAGCTACCACATAATTTAAATCAGATAATCTACTTACTATCTGCATAGGTCCCGTAAATCTAGCTTTCAAGGTGTGGCCAGGTATAGGTTCCTGCACCAACACCTTGTCTCCTGGATGGAAGGAGCGGAATTGTGCACTTTTGTCATACCTCTGTTTCATCTTACTTTGAGCTATCTTTAGGTTAGCCGTGGCTAACTCACGTGCCACCTGCAACCTTGAAGACGGGTTGTAGAGTGCTGAGCTTACGTCTTCTCCCATCCATCCTTCTTTGAGCACCCGAAGAGGACCTCGTACATTGTGCCCAAAGATCAGCTCAAACGGACTATACCCTGTAGACTCTTGCACCGTCTCTCGTACTGAGAATAGCAACAACGGTAGAGATTCATCCCAATCTGTCGGAAAGTGCATGCAAAAACTTCTCATCATTGTTTTTAATGTTTGGTGGAATCTTTCCAAGGCGCCTTGGGACTGAGGGTGATAGGCAGTGGATAAGTTGTGAATTATCCCTAACCTAGTTAATACTTCCCTAAATGCTTTGGCAGTGAAGTTAGTACCTTGATCACTTTGTATAGTTTTAGGAATGCCAAAACAAGAAATGAATTTTGTTAAAGCTTTGAGAATAGCTTTAGTATTGATACTACGCATTGGGATCGCTTCAGGATATCTGGTTACTTTATCCATAATTGTAAATAAATACTGATTTCCAGACTTTGACTTAGGTAGTGGACCTACACAATCTATAATTAAATCTGCAAAAGGTTCTCCATCAGCAGGTATGGGTTGGAGAGGTGCAGGTTTAATAGAATGTCCAGGTTTTCCAACTTGCTGACATTCTCGGCAACACCTAATATGATTCTTCACATCTTTCTTTAATGTTGGCCAATAAAATTC
This sequence comes from Cherax quadricarinatus, assembly GCF_038502225.1. Classification (NCBI taxonomy): domain Eukaryota; kingdom Metazoa; phylum Arthropoda; class Malacostraca; order Decapoda; family Parastacidae; genus Cherax; species Cherax quadricarinatus. The sequence goes on along the minus strand of NC_091335.1, from coordinate 25,879,088 downwards.
TTTTGTGATTCTATACAAGGTTTTTGTAATTCCTAAGTGACCTCCTGATGACGTATTATGAGCTATATTTAATATCTGAGGTCTATACTTGGTTGGAACCACTAACCTGTCGTATAATTGCCGGCCCTCTGTCTCCTTACCAGTCTCAGTGCATACCAAATAATCATTTTTAACTTCATACTTGACTGGATGACCCAAAGAGGATTTACCCATGGCTGCCTCAAAAGTGAATTTTAACGAAGGGTCCTTACGTTGTTCCTCCCGGAAGGACAGTCCCTCGGGCATGGAAACAGAGACATCTGGCAATCCTGCAACCTGGGAATAGGAAGGCTTGATCGGGGTCTGTTCACTTGATTTACGAGACTCCGGCCGGTGTGTCTCATAAAACAACGTGGCTATTCCGAGATCGGAGTCGTCCAAGGATAGGTCAACATTCTCCCCAGACAACCCTTGGGATGTTGCCCGAGTTATGGCCAACACTGGAGAAGCATTAATCATTATAGGTTCAGGACACGAAGTAACAGTAGTAATGTTATTACCCAGTAATAACATGGCATTTTTCATGGGAAATCCTTTTGAGATACCTACAGTCAAGTACCCAGTGTAATATTTGCACTGTACATAAATTTTATGCAAAGGAACTGAATATATAGCTCCTCCGTAAGCTTCCAATAAAACTGAGGAATTCAAGGAAGTATTCTCTGAAAGGGGTAATATTCCTTCTCTGACAAGTGAGCAATATGCTCCAGTATCTCTAAAGGTATTTACTTTAGTTGGTTCTGAGTGTTCCTGAAGGGAAATAAGACTTTCGCAATAATAAGGGGCCATACCTTTTTCTACTTCTCTAGGGGACATGTTACTAGGGATATTAGAGATTTTCCCGATGGGTTGAGGTTTTTGGGGGCAGTTGGAACTGATATGACCTACTTTATTACACCTGAAGCAGACGACAGGCTTGCCCTTTACTCCCTGATGACGTTGCAAGTGGTGTCGTTCTGGCTGGTGCCTCTCTGGATATTGTTGTCGAGATGCTCCATAAGTAGTTTGCCTCTCCGCAGGGGGACCATATGTTGAGAAGCGTGGCTCACCAGGTGACTTGGTTGGATGTCGTAGACGCTCTCCCTCCGGCTGGCACTTCATTCTCCAATGTTGTCGATCTCTGCTCACGCCAGACTGTTGAAAAGAGAGACGGGACCGCTCGGACAAGGAGCGGTTCGTTTCGAAGGTATCAGCCAACCTGGCCGCCTCCAATGCAGTGGTTAAGTCACGATCCTGCAGAAAGACACGAACCTCTGGTCCCACAGACTCCAGCAGGTTATCAATCAGAATAAGCTGCACCAGCTCCTCAAAGTTAGAGACACCACTCGCTTTATACCAGCTGGTAAAAGCTTTGGTTTGCTGTCTCACAAAGTCCACCAGGGATTGACCAAGCTGCCGCCTGTTCAATTTGAAGGTCTTACGATATTTAGCTGGGATACATGTATATGCTCCCAACACTGTGGTCTTCACTACTTGATAATCAGAGAATTCAGCGTCAGTTAATACCGACGTAAATTCCTGTGCCTTACCCAATAATGCTGTATGAACCAACGCTGCCCAGTGCTGTTCCGGCCACCTCAAGGCTCGAGCCTGATTTTCGAAGCTTTCGAAAAATTGCTCTGGTTCGGCCTCATTGAAGCGGGGAACAAGCTGTACTGCTTTTTGTAAACTGAAATCGTTTACAGAATGCGAAAACTGCCTCCTTTCTCTTTCCCTATCAAATTCTTCCCTTGCGAATGCTCTCTGTTCCCTAGTTTGCTCAAGATTGATTTTTGCCAGCTGAAGTGCCAACGACGCTGATTCACCCTGAGACAACCCATGTGCACTATACTGACCATTTTGCTCCGTAGGTGTATCATCTTCCTCCTGCGAGAACATAGTAGTTTTTGCCCTAGCTCCCGTAGAGGGAGGAGTCTGATGTGCCATCTCTTCTTCAATAAGTATGTCAGCAATAAGTGAACGCAGTTGCGCAGCTGTAAGAGTGCGTTTATAGGGAATGCCAATGGAACGAGCAATTTGCCAACAACGCTGTAGGGACAATTTAGGTAGGTTATGCAAAGTATATGCCGACACCAGGCGTCTGACTCGTCTAGGTGGCATAAGTTATTCGCTATGCACAGTACGAATACCCCAACGTAACACGTTAATTTGCAGAACACGCTTAGCTATGCACAGTACGATTGCAGAATACGCATACAAGCAAAGCCGACTGCACACAAGATTGACCGTAGCGAAGCGAGCACACTGAACAAGCTAGTAGCGAGCTGCTGAACGATCACACAATAGCAAGGCTGATCATAAGCAACTGACACGCAAAATTTGTAAAGCGAAGCGAAACAGCAAGCTACACAATGTTCCTGCTACAAGCTTCACCCTAAGCTCAACCGTTTCTCTAAGTCCAGCTCTCGGACAGGCTACCCATATTACAACCTAGGATTTCAAATGGCCTGTTATCCCAGGTGTAATGGGAGCAAATAAACACAGTAGAAAAAGTTTAGACTTATATTATCCTTCACCAATTATAACAGCAATATGTACACTATGTACAGTGATAAATATAGTGCACTCCACGGTAAGCAAGGCAGAAATAGAAGCCACAAGATAGCAGACCGTGCTTCAACCAGCTCTAGAGTGGGAATGACAAGGGCAGACAGGAGAGCGGTATCCACATAACCTCTGCGATTGTCAATCCCACCTTCTTATTGGCTAGAACCTGGTCACTAGTTGAACGATGGGGCCCCATCATCAACTCTTAGCAACCTGGTTCGCTGGTTGGGGGAGATAGCCTGTAAATGAGGGTGTGTCCATGCGCCGAATAAAGGTTACGTACTCTTTGCATGCCACAGTCATCATCTGTGTGTCTACCAAACTGCCAGAAGAACTTGTCACCAAGCCTAACCCTGGCTACTACATCATCAGTCAGCGTGTTCACATTGCAAGTTGCTCCATAAGCATGATTATCTACGTTCATGTTATCACAGTGGGTTATAGATCTACTCAGGCTGCCAACTACATCCCTATAACATTAAGTTTCATTATTTACTTTTCTCTTAACATTATTTTTAATGCTGGACATACCCAGGTTATATTCTACATTTTCCTTCGGTGTACAAGTTCGGGTAAGTAATGACTTTATCATGAAGGAGGAAGTCAATGTGATGGAAGCAATAAATATTATATAATTAATTTTCCTAAGAGTATCTATATCTGGCTTCTCCAGTGAGCATGTTGTTAGTAATTCTGTGAGTCAGTCTCCAGTGATGACACAGAATCAACAAAAATTCAGCTCAGTGTCGTAAGTTACTTGTAATGCTATTAGGATGATAATTCAGTTTGTAGTGTAGACGTCCTGTTAATAATTCTCATAACCATCTCAACATAGTTCATATCGTTCTTGTCTAGGAAGCAGATGGAACCCTGCTAGTAGACTGCTGCTTAGATCCATCATTATATAGAATTTGTAATGTGATGTTATTAACAATTAAGTGAGAATTTTTTTTTGTTTGTTTTTTTTTTTTTTTGAGCAGTTACTGTTGCAAGTGATTCAAAGAAGTATTGTTAGTGATGAACTTCTGGGAAGGGGGGGGGGTGTGCTTGCAGGTACGTGATATTAATTGAAGACAACTTCCATGGAGGATGAAATCCTCTTGTTGTCTTCAGAGATGGTTTTCTTCAAGGTTATTATATTTAATATAACTGTATGCTTTCATAGTCCATTTAGATTATGTTTACTTAGTAAGATTTGTATTGACAGTGTCTGGTTCATTTCTTAACTTTCTAATACCAAGTACAGTCCTAATATCAATATTCTTATCACTGATACTAGGAATACTAAGCTCATTTCTTTTATTAAGAACTTTGGTAGATTTAGAACATCACTGTCGCCGCATAATCAGTTAAATATGTGACATAGGCTATGCACATCAATCTCACCATTCGCACACAAGCACTTTAGTTGAGGTTGTAACCATCAACAACTTTGAAATCACTTAGCCTATCTTTTCATATCTTATTTAATAGTGGAATGATGAATTTATTGTAGGGTACGTCTGTAGGATTTAACGTGGCTGATGGTTTTACTCTCCAGACATATGGGTGGGCATGTGACTTGTTTATCAATATCTTTGTTTTAGATGAATATATGACGAGGCCTAGGCGATTAAAAAGTGAGACAGGTAGAGTGTTTAGGAGAGCATTAATCATAACATTAGATAGTATGGGACTGAGAACACCTCCCTGTAGTGTACTTAGGGACATTTCTTTAGACTCGCTTCTAAAGCCTTGAAAGGTTCTGAGAATATCATAATTCATACCATCTTATTCGAGAGAGGTTGATCCGCCTTTATTTAAAGCAATATCTTATTCATATTCCGTGAAGAGGCAATCACTCTCACCAATATTTTGGCTCGTAAAGTTAATCAGTTTCAACCTACCTTCAGAAGCACTCTCTAATATGAGATAGGAGATTTTCATGCCGTTATGTTTTGGACCAATTATTTATGAGGTCATTAGTTATTGCAAGATTAAAAGATGAGCAACATTACCAGTATTTTTCCTAGTTGTTTTACGTATATCCAGACTAGATTTAGATGATCTCTTTAACTGTTTCCATTCCTGTTGATTAAGTTCCTGTTTTCTATTTCTTGCATTAGTGAGTGCAGCTTGGAAGGTTCTGAGCAAGTCTGGGGTTCTACACTCACGGTACGCTATACCAGTCCTGCAGCAACGTGTGTTAAATTGTATAGTTGTGGATCATTATAGTACTCGTGGTGGTGATGACATAAATAGTGGAAGATTTTAAATACTTTTTTTATTCCTTTGATCTGTGAACAAGTTCTCGATGGTGGCAACTTAATCATTATTGAATTTTTGTGTGCCAGTGGGCTCGTAATTCTTATACCATTGATCCAAGTGGTTAATAAAGTTATCTCTGTATACTGGTTTGTGGTATGCAAAGATTACGTAACCTTTATTCGGCGCATGTACACACCCTCATTGAAAGGTGTGTACATGCGCCAACCAGCGAACCAGTACTAGGGTCGAACAATGGGGCCACATCGATCGATCAGGACCCAGGTTCAGCCAATGAGAGGATGGTTCTGGCAATCGTAGAGGTGTTGTGGGCACCACCCGCCTAAACCGTGTTGTACACATACATTTTCCAACTGTATATAGTGTACATACCCCTTTACACCCAGGATAGCAAGCCTTATTGTCCCTGGGTTGTAATATGGTTTAAGAATGAGTTTTTATCTTCTTTATTTAGCTTCTTGATTGCTAGAAATGTGAAAGTGCTCAGACGGAAGGTCGTCAACTAGGACAGAATCGTGCATCGTATGTGGTGCATGTCTAATATGCCGCCATGGTTAATATGCCTCCATATATGTAAGTTCAGCATTGCCCACAACATTATCATGCTCATCTAGAAATATTACTAGTCTAGTTCCATTATCATTTCTTATAGACTCTCCAGTATTCTTATATATGGCATTAAAGTCTCCAAGAATGAGGGTAGGTTTAGTATTGATGTTAGGGCATAAACATTGAAGATCTTGTGCAAGAAAGGTATAAAATACCGACAATATGAAAGTTAAGACACATGTGCAACATCTGGATATCTTTATTGTAGTAGACGTTTCGCCATCCAGTGGCTTTATCAATACAGATTCTAGGACATAATAGGAAGACAGTAGAACTATATACAAAAGATGAGGTAATCAGTCCCTCGGCCTTGGAGTTAGTGTTCACAGCATCGTGGTGGAGGAGAGTCTGGAGCAAAGGCAAGAAGACTGGCGCTTTTTATAGGCGTCAGTGAATGGGACGGGCAGCAGACGAGGGCGGTCACTGGTAGGCGGGATTCTACAAGACCTTCTTCACGGCTGCTGCAACTAACCCATCTCTTTGGGAAGGACCTACTTCCACTGGGGAATCCCGCCTACCAGTGACCGCCCTCGTCTGCTGCCCGTCCCATTCACTGACGCCTATAAAAAGCGCCAGTCTTCTTGCCTTTGCTCCAGACTCTCCTCCACCACGATGCTGTGAACACTAACTCCAAGGCCGAGGGACTGATTACCTCATCTTTTGTATATAGTTCTACTGTCTTCCTATTATGTCCTAGAATCTGTATTGATAAAGCCACTGGATGGCGAAACGTCTACTACAATAAAGATATCCAGATGTTGCACATGTGTCTTAACTTTCATATTGTCGGTATTTTATACCTTTCTTGCACAACTTGTCAGACACTGCAACATCATGGAATCTTGGTTCAGAGGACATCTACAAGACCTTCTTCACGGCTGCTGCAACTAACCCATCTCTTTGGGAAGGACCTACTTCCACTGGGGAATCCCGCCTACCAGTGACCGCCCTCGTCTGCTGCCCGTCCCATTCACTGACGCCTATAAAAAGCGCCAGTCTTCTTGCCTTTGCTCCAGACTCTCCTCCACCACGATGCTGTGAACACTAACTCCAAGGCCGAGGGACTGATTACCTCATCTTTTGTATATAGTTCTACTGTCTTCCTATTATGTCCTAGAATCTGTATTGATAAAGCCACTGGATGGCGAAACGTCTACTACAATAAAGATATCCAGATGTTGCACATGTGTCTTAACTTTCACATTGAAGATCTTGTTGGAAAAGTTGCCGGCATATATTTTACCACCAGGATATTGGGTACTTACTCGACTCTGGAGTGCGAGGAGTGAGTGCTGCAAGATTTAACATAGATCACATAATTAGTTGACCTTAAGTTTTACGCAACATATCCAGGCAACTTCAGGAAAGGTATTCCACCAGAAGTAATGTACATTGTTGCAAACAAATTGCATCAGTGTTCTTGATTACTCTTATGTGATGAAAACCAGGGAACCACTTCCTGGTAGAGGCAAGGTACCACGGAAAAAAACTGTAATCTATCCATTGTAGTAATTTATTGCATCTTGTTCATAGGATGTTAAGACTGTTATGCTCGGGCAGTAATGTGTGTACGACTCAGAGTAAATAACATAGTTTGTGCCTTTTTATTTTCATAAAATTTTAAACACTTCCCGGCATTTTGCCATCACAGTGGAAGGTACGTAATGCTCTGTGTTAGCAACCATGATTCTTTGGCTTTTCTGTCACGAGATGTTTCAAATTGAAAAGAGATTGTTACACTTGTGGGATCATCTCTGTGATGGAAGGTACCATATTCTCACAACCTTTCTTTATATAATTAGTTGAGATAATGGTGATTGTGCTAACACTACAAGTTGATGGTGACTGTTAACACTACAAGGTGATGGTGACTGAACACTGCATGGTGATGGTGACTGTGAGAACACTACAAGGTGATGGTGACTGTGTGAACACTACAAGATGATGGTGACTGTGTGAACACTACAAGATGATGGTGACTGAACACTACAAGGTGATGGTGACTGTGTGAACACTACAAGGTGATGCACCACCATTAATGTTTGAGCAGTAGCGGTAATGCTTGTGCACCCTCAATGATACTGGTGCGCCCCAGGGACGCTTGTAGCGTAGTCGTTAGTTCGCGCTTTGAACGGTAGGGTAGCGGCTAGTTCGTGCTGTTACTTGTAGGGTAGTGGCTAGTTCATGTTGATAACGGTAGGATAGTGGCTAGTTCATGCTGATAACGGTAGGGTACAGGCTAGTTCGTGCTGATAACGGGAGGGTTCTGGCTAGTTCGTGCTGATAACGGTAGGGTAGTGGCTAGTTCGTGGAGTTAACGAAGCGTAGCGGCTAGTCCGTACTGTTAACGAATGGGTAGAGGCTAGTTCGTGCTGTTAACGAATGGGTAGTGGCTAGTTCATGCTGATAACGAATGGGTAGTGGCTAGTTCATGCTGATAACAGTATAGTGGCTAGTTCGTGCTGTTAACGGAATGGTAGTGGATAGTTCGTGCTGTTAACGGAATGGTAGTGGATAGTTCGTGCTGTTAACGGAATGGTAGTGGATAGTTCGTGCTGTTAACGGAATGGTAGAGGATAGTTCGTGCTGTTAACGGAATGGTAGTGGAAAGTTCGTGCTGTTAACGGAATGGTAGTGGATAGTTCGTGCTGTTAACGGAATGGTAGTGGATAGGTTGTGCTGTTAACGGAATGGTAGTGGATAGGTTGTGCTGTTAACGGAATGGTAGAGGATAGGTTGTGCTGTTAACGGAATGGTAGAGGATAGGTTGTGCTGTTAACGGAATGGTAGTGGATAGTTCGTGCTGTTAACGGAATGGTAGTGGATAGTTTGTGCTGTTAACGGAATGATAGTGGATAGTTCGTGCTGTTAACGGAATGGTAGTGGATAGTTCGTGCTGTTAACGGAATGGTAGTGGATAGTTCGTGCTGTTAACGGAATGGTAGTGGATAGTTCGTGCTGTTAACGGAATGGTAGTGGATAGTTCGTGCTGTTAACGGAATGGTAGTGGATAGTTTGTGCTGTTAACGGAATGGTAGTGGACAGTTCGTGCTGTTAACGGAATGGTAGAGGATAGTTCGTGCTGTTAACGGAATGGTAGTGGATAGTTCGTGCTGTTAACGGAATGGTAGTGGACAGTTCGTGCTGTTAACGGAATGGTAGTGGATAGTTCGTGCTGTTAACGGAATGGTAGGTTTCACAAAGGGTCCTTGGAACTAAGTACTAAAAAACTAAAATAACGGGAGTTCTTCTGTATATGTTATAAATATATTTACAAAATATGTTGTAAATATTTATTTACAATTTATATATACAATTTATTTTTCATGTGATACGAGCAAATTTAGGATTCTTCTTCAAAGTATCTGCTATCTTATTTTCATTAATTAGATATCTTGACATATCACTTAAGTCATTATACTGTTTCTAAGCACATAGTGCCCAAGACAGGGACCAGGGGACGGGCCACATACTTTTAATTTGGTATGATCATCTGTCTGCCAAACTGCCAGAAGTACTTGTGGCCAAGACTAAGCCTGGCCACTACAACATCAGTCAGTACTTGTAACCAAGGCTAAGCCTGGCTACTACAACATCAGTCAGTACTTGTAACCAAGGCTAAGCCTGGCTACTACAACATCAGTCAGTACTTGTAACCAAGGCTAAGCCTGGCCACTACAACATTAGTCAGTACTTGTAACCAAGCCTAAGCCTGGCTACTACAACATCAGTCAGTACTTGTAACCAAGACTAAGCCTGGCTACTACAACATCAGTCAGTACTTGTAACCAAGCCTAAACCTGGCCACTACAACATCAGTCAGTACTTGTAACCAAGCCTAAGCCTGGCTACTACAACATCAGTCAGTACTTGTAACCAAGACTAAGCCTGGCCACTACAACATCAGTCAGTACTTGTAACCAAGCCTAAGCCTGGCCACTACAACATCAGTCAGTACTTGTAACCAAGCCTAAGCCTGGCCACTACAACATCAGTCAGTACTTGTAACCAAGCCTAAGCCTGGCCACTACAACATCAGTCAGTATTTGTAACCAAGCCTAAGTCTGGCCACTACAACATCAGTCAGTATTTGTAACCAAGCCTAAGCCTGGCCACTACAACATCAGTCAGTATTTGTAACCAAGCCTAAGTCTGGCCACTACAACATCAGTCAGTACTTGTAACCAAGCCTAAGCCTGGCCACTACAACATCAGTCAGTATTTGTAACCAAGCCTAAGTCTGGCCACTACAACATCAGTGAGTACTTGTAACCAAGCCTAAGTCTGGCCACTACAACATCAGTCAGTATTTGTAACCAAGCCTAAGTCTGGCCACTACAACATCAGTCAGTACTTGTAACCAAGTCTAAGCCTGGCCACTACAACATCAGTCAGTACTTGTAACCAAGCCTAAGCCTGGCCACTACAACATCAGTCAGTACTTGTAACCAAGCCTAAGCCTGGCCACTACAACATCAGTCAGTACTTGTAACCAAGCCTAAGCCTGGCCACTACAACATCAGTCAGTACTTGTAACCAAGCCTAAGCCTGGCCACTACAACATCAGTCAGTACTTGTAACCAAGCCTAAGCCTGGCCACTACAACATCAGTCAGTATTTGTAACCAAGCCTAAGTCTGGCCACTACAACATCAGTGAGTACTTGTAACCAAGCCTAAGTCTGGCCACTACAACATCAGTCAGTATTTGTAACCAAGCCTAAGTCTGGCCACTACAACATCAGTCAGTACTTGTAACCAAGTCTAAGCCTGGCCACTACAACATCAGTCAGTACTTGTAACCAAGCCTAAGCCTGGCCACTACAACATCAGTCAGTACTTGTAACCAAGCCTAAGCCTGGCCACTACAACATCAGTCAGTACTTGTAACCAAGCCTAAGCCTGGCCACTACAACATCAGTCAGTACTTGTAACCAAGCCTAAGCCTGGCCACTACAACATCAGTCAGTACTTGTAACCAAGCCTAAGCCTGGCCACTACAACATCAGTCAGTACTTGTAACCAAGGCTAAGCCTAGCCACTACAACATCAGTCAGTACTTGTAACCAAGACTAAGCCTGGCTACTACAACATCAGTCAGTACTTGTAACCAAGACTAAGCCTGGCTACTACAACATCAGTCAGTACTTGTAACCAAGACTAAGCCTGGCCACTACAACATCAGTCAGTACTTGTAACCAAGCCTAAGCCTAGCCACTACAACATCAGTCAGTACTTGTAACCAAGCCTAAGCCTGGCCACTACAACATCAGTCAGTACTTGTAACCAAGCCTAAGCCTGGCCACTACAACATCAGTCAGTACTTGTAACCAAGCCTAAGCCTGGCCACTACAACATTAGTCAGTACTTGTAACCAAGACTAAGCCTAGCTACTACAACATCAGTCAGTACTTGTAACCAAGACTAAGCCTAGCTACTACAACATCAGTCAGTACTTGTAACCAAGCCTAAGCCTGGCCACTACAACATCAGTCAGTGTTCACGTTGCAAGTTGTTCCAAAAACGTACTTATCTACGTTCATATTAATGCAGTGAGTTATAGATTTACCCAGAGGCTCCTAACTGCATTTCTGTAAGTTTCATTTTTTTACTTCTCTGCTAATAATGTTTTTTGTTTGACACAGTTTGAGGTAACGTCCAATTTCTTCCTTTATAAAAGACTCTTGTGCAAGATTTGGGCATCTTAAATCTGGAAAGTTTTCGCCATCCAATGATTTCTTCAGTCTGATACAGGGAGCTGCGGAAGATGACTGTATACCAGTGATATGCATTAACGACAAGATCAATTAGACACATGTGCAACATCTGGGTAACCTTATTCTACAGATGTTTCGCCAACCAGTGGCTTTATCAGTATATACAGAAGACTGAAGATGTGGAAAATGAGGTAATCAGTCCCTCAATTTTGAAACAATCTTGATGAATCTGGGATTCAACAACACTGCAGTACTGACATGGCAAAGTATAGAAGATAATTCCTGTACCTAGCTCAACATAGCTGCTGTTATTTGTGTGTTGAACAATGATGACTTGAGGAGATGCATGTTCTCATCTGTGACTAAATCTAACTTTCTGTGGGTTAATTTAGTGTTAAGTAATCTTACCTTATTTTAGCTGATTTTACGTAAAGTAGAGGAATCATGCTCTTATAGATACAGGAGTCGTGAAGAAATTGAGAATTGTAACAGGATAGAATTGTTACAGGCTGGGATCTCTGCCTTGAACGATGCCTCTGTGCAAAATTCTCTCTCTCTCTCTCTCTCTCTCTCTCTCTCTCTCTCTCTCTCTCTCTCTCTCTCTCACACACACACACACACACACACATACACATACACATACACACACACACACACACACACACACACACACACACACACACACACACACACACACACACACACACCCCATCCACACCCACACACACACCCAGACCCCCACCAAGACCAACCCTCACAATTACCCCCCACACACACCCTCACACCCTCCCACCCCCACCACTCACCTGTCAAACCCATTAACTAGCTTGTGTATTTATAGCAACGAGCCCAATTTACCCAGTTAGTAATAACGAATTCTCACTCTGAATTACTCTAATAAGAGAAATACGCATGTCTCTAATTGGCAGATTTGTTCTGTATTAACTAATCGGTGGTGATCCCGGCAGCTTGCGTGACGCTGGTGACAGAGCTCAACACGCCAGTAACAAAGAATCGCCGGACAGTAATAGCACAAAAATAATTCTTCTGCTAAGCTCAAGGAGGACACGCACGAAAAACAGATTTTTTTGTAATACGTAAGTAATGTCGATTTAAGCTAACGAGTTTATGCAAATGGCAGCGTGGTTGTTAGTACACCTACACGTTGAACATGCCTGCGTCTTGTACACGCACTGAATGCACGCACCCACACACAAGGCGCATACACACTCACACAAACACCTAAACATCCATTAAAACACACACACACACACACACACACACACACACACACACACACACACACACACACACACACACACACACACACATGCACGCACACACGCAAAGTCATGGAGAAGGTTATCAGGAAGAGACTGGTGGGGTACTTATAAACGATAACCAGCACGGTTTCAGAGAGGAGAAATCCTGTGTCACAAACGGACAAGGTGACAGAAGTAAGGCAGGTGAGAGAGAGGGGTGGGTAGACTGCATTTTCTTGGACTGCAAGAAGGCTTCGACACAGTTCCGTAAAAAAGATTATAATGAAAAGCTTTAGGAGCAGGCAGGAGTAACAGGAAAGGCACTGCAATAGATCAGTGAATACCTGACAGGACGAGGTGTCAGAGTGGGAGCCTGTGACGAGCGTGGTTACAAAATAGTCAATCCTAGGTCCGGTACCGTTTCTGGTATATGTGAATGATCTGAAGGGAAAAAATAGATTCAGAGGCGTCCCTTTTTTCAGTCGATGTGAAGTTAGCCTCACATCATCGTGGATGAGGATCAGGCAGAGCTACAAAGGGATCTGTACAGGCTGCAGGCCTGGTCCAACAACTGGCTGCTGGAGTTTAACTCTACCAAGTGCAAAGTCATGAAGATTGGGGAACAACAAAGAAGACCGCAGGCAGAGTACAGGCTAGGGGGCCAAAGACTGCAAACCTAACTCAAGGAAAAGGATCTTTAGGTGAGGATAACACAGGGCACATCTGAGGTGCACATCAACCAGATAACTGCTGCAGCATATGGGTGACTAGCAATCCTAAGAATAGTGTTTTGACAATTCAGGAACGCATCGTTCAGTATGGAACCCACACCTGGTCAAGCACCTCAAAAAATGGGGGCAAGTGCAAAGGTTTGCAATAAGACTAGTCCCGGGGCTAAAGGGCATGTCCTACGAGGAAAGGTTATGGGAAATCGACCTGATGACACTAGAATAGAAGAGATAGGAGGGACATGATACCGACGTATAAAATACTGAGAGGATTGACAAGGTGGACAGAGACAGGATGTTCCAGAGATGGGACACAGCAACAAGGGGTCACAGTTGGAAGTTGAAGACTCAAATGAATCACAGGGATGTTAGGAAGTATTTCTTCAGTCACAGAGTTGTCAGGAAGTGGAATAGTCTGGGAAGTGATGTAGTGGAGGCAGGATCCATATATATCTTTAAGAAGAGGTATGATAAAGCTCATGGAGCAGGAAGAGTGACCTAGTAGCGGCGAATGAAGAGGCGGGGCCAGGAACTGTGACTCGGACCCTGGAACCACAACTAGGTAGGAACTGAGCGCGCACACACACACACACACACACACACACACACACACACACACTTCCAACTTTAGAACTCTGGGAAAAGTTGTGGTCGACTAATATTTTCCACTTTAAACAACTTTGTGTTCAAAATATAGCGCTCGTTAACAAACAAAGCATTTGCAAACACTTCCGTATGCATCAGATTTTTTCCCCGACCTTGTTATTGCGGGACGAGGGTTCTGGCGGAGAGCAACTGCTTGCTGGTAAACGATAGCTGGATTGTAAACAGCAAGGCAGTGCAGATTGTTATGTATGGGAGGGCAAACGATAGTGAGGTTGTAAACAAGTGGGTGGTGTAAATCACTATTATGTGATGTAAATGTATGGGAGGATGAACAGTAGATTGGTTGCAAATTGGAGAGTAGTGTAAATCACTGTTAAGTAAATTCATGGAAAGGTGAATAATGAATTGGTTGTAAACGGGTGGGTATCGTAAATGATTGTAAATTGCTATGGAGTGTGGTTGTAAATCTCTGGGCAACCATTGTAGGTTTAAGTGTTTCAAGAGTGTAAATGAGTTTAAACTGCGAAGTGGGTTGACATTGGGAGGAATGTTGTGGTGGTAAGGTGGTGTGTGAGGTGGCTCTCGTATGGTGGTTGTGTGGTAGAGGTTGTGTGGTGGAGGTTGTGTGAAGGTTGTGTGGTGAAGGTTGTGTGGTGGAGGTTGTGTGGTGGAAGTTGTGTGGTGACGGTTGTGTGGTGAAGGTTGTGTGGTGAAGGTGTGGTGGAGGTTGTGTGGTGAAGGTTGTGTGGTGAAGGTGTGGTGGAGGTTGTGTGGTGGAAGTTGTGTGGTGGAGGTTGTGAGGTGGAGGTTGTGTAGTGGAGGTTGTGTAGTGAAGGTTGTGTGGTGAAGGTTGTGTGGTGGAGGTTGTGTGGTGGAGTTTGTGTGGAGGTTGTGTGGTGAAGGTTGTGTGGTGGAGGTTGTGTGGTGAAGGTTGTGTGGTGGAGTTTGTGTGGAGGTTGTGTGGTGAAGGTTGTGTGGTGAAGGTTGTGTAGTGAAGGTTGTGTGGTGAAGGTTGTGTGGTGGAGGTTGTGTAGTGGAGGTTGTGTAGTGAAGGTTGTGTGGTGAAGGTTGTGTGGTGGAGGTTGTGTGGTGGAGGTTGTGTGGTGAAGGTTGTGTGATGAAGGTTGTGTGGTGAAGGTTGTGTGGCGGAGGTTGTTTGGTGAAGGTTGTGTGGTGGAGGTTGTGTGGTGGAGATTGTGTGGTGGAGGTTGTGTGGTGAAGGTTGTGTGGTGGAGGTTGTTTGGTGAAGGTTGTGTGGTGGAGTTTGTGTGGTGGAGTTTGTGTGGTGAAGGTTGTGTGGTGGAGGTTGTTTGGTGAAGGTTGTGTGGTGGAGGTTGTGTGGTGGAGATTGTGTGGTGGAGGTTGTGTGGTGGAGGTTGTGTGGTGAAGGTTGTGTGGTGAAGGTTGTGTAGTGAAGGTTGTGTGGTGAAGATTGTGTAGTGAAGGTTGTGTAGTGAAGGTTGTGTGGTGAAGATTGTGTAGTGAAGGTTGTGTGGTGGAGGTTGTGTGGTGAAGGTTGTGTGGTGAAGATTGTGTAGTGAAGGTTGTGTGGTGAAGGTTGTGTGGTGAAGATTGTGTAGTGAAGGTTGTGTGGTGAAGATTGTGTAGTGAAGGTTGTGTGGTGGAGGTTGTGTGGTGAAGGTTGTGTGATGGAGTTTGTGTGGTGAAGGTTGTGTGGTGAAGGTTGTGTGGTGAAGGTTGTGTGGTGAAGGTTGTGTGGTGGAGGTTGTGTGGTGGAGGTTGTGTGGTGAAGGTTGTGTGGTGAAGGTTGTGTGGTGGAGGTTGTGTGGTGAAGATTGTGTGGTGGAGGTTGTGTGGTGAAGGTTGTGTAGTGAAGGTTGTGTGGTGAAGGTTGTGTGATGGAGTTTGTGTGGTGAAGGTTGTGTGGTGAAGGTTGTGTGGTGAAGGTTGTGTGGTGGAGTGTGTGTGGTGAAGGTTGTGTGGTGAAGGTTGTGTGGTGAAGGTTGTGTGGTGAAGGTTGTGTGGTGAAGGTTGTGTGGTGAAGGTTGTGTGATGGAGTTTGTGTGGTGAAGGTTGTGTGGTGAAGGTTGTGTGGTGGAGTGTGTGTGGTGGAGGTTGTGTGGTGAAGGTTGTGTAGTGGAGGTTGTGTAGTGAAGGTTGTGTGGTGAAGGTTGTGTGGTGGAGGTTGTGTGGTGAAGGTTGTGTGAAGGTTGTGTGGTGGAGGTTGTGTAGTGAAGGTTGTGTGGTGAAGGTTGTGTGGTGAAGGTTGTGTGGTGAAGGTTGTTTGGTGGAGTTTGTGTGGTGAAGGTTGTGTGGTGAAGGTTGTGTGGTGGAGGTTGTGTGGTGGAGGTTGTGTGGTGGAGGTTGTGTGGTGAAGGTTGTGTGGTGAAGGTTGTGTGGTGGAGGTTGTGTGATGGAGGTTGTGTGGTGAAGGTTGTGTGGTGGAGGTTGTGTGGTGGAGGTTGTGTGGTGGAGGTTGTGTGGTGGAGGTTGTGTGATGGAGGTTGTGTGGTGAAGGTTGTGTGGTGAAGGTTGTGTGGTGAAGGTTGTGTGGTGGAGGTTGTGTGGTGGAGGTTGTGTGGTGGAGGTTGTGTGGTGGAGGTTGTGTGATGGAGGTTGTGTGGTGGAGGTTGTGTGGTGGAGGTTGTGTGGTGGAGGTTGTGTGGTGGAGGTTGTGTGGTGGAGGTTGTGTGGTGGAGGTTGTGTGGTGGAGGTTGTGTGGTGGAGGTTGTGTGGTGGAGGTTGTGTGGTGGAGGTTGTGTGGTGGAGGTTGTGTGGTGAAGGTTGTGTGGTGGAGGTTGTGTGGTGAAGGTTGTGTGGTGGAGGTTGTGTGGTGAAGGTTGTGTGGTGGAGGTTGTGTGGTGGAGGTTGTGTGGTGAAGGTTGTGTGGTGGAGGTTGTGTGGTGGAGGTTGTGTGGTGGAGGTTGTGTGGTGAAGGTTGTGTGGTGGAGGTTGTGTGGTGGAGGTTGTGTGGTGAAGGTTGTGTGGTGAAGGTTGTGTGGTGGAGGTTGTGTGGTGAAGGTTGTGTGGTGGAGGTTGTGTGGTGGAGGTTGTGTGGTGAAGGTTGTGTGGTGGAGGTTGTGTGGTGGAGGTTGTGTGGTGGAGGTTGTGTGGTGGAGGTTGTGTGGTGGAGGTTGTGTGGTGGAGGTTGTGTGGTGGAGGTTGTGTGGTGAAGGTTGTGTGGTGAAGGTTGTGTGGTGGAGGTTGTGTGGTGAAGGTTGTGTGGTGGAGGTTGTGTGGTGGAGGTTGTGTGGTGAAGGTTGTGTGGTGGAGGTTGTGTGGTGGAGGTTGTGTGGTGGAGGTTGTGTGGTGGAGGTTGTGTGGTGAAGGTTGTGTGGTGAAGGTTGTGTGGTGGAGGTTGTGTGGTGGAGGTTGTGTGGTGTGGTGGTGGTATGCTAAGGCAGCTTAAGTGTTGGTGGTGTGTAATTGTGGTGCTTGTGTAATCATGGTTGTGCACTCACCTATTTGTGGTTGCAGGGGTCGATTCATAGCTCCTGGACCCGCCTCTTCACTGTATGTGCGTGTGAGAGAGATTACCATTAGTTACTATTAATTTTTAAGTACTGAAGCAGAACTAAACTCAAAATAATTTTTTTTTGTATTCTGCACAAACATTACATGTAATACAATAATACAATAACATTAGATACACACAAAAAACACTAACATACAAATGTATTTCGGTGTCTCGACTTCTGGTGTTCACCCTAAAATGGCTGCAACACTAATTAATTTCTTGTTCAAATTACTCCATTAATCTATAACAAGAGACAGTTTTCCTTGTACTGCGGTTTTTCTCCTCAGTTTACAAATGTGGATTTATGTTATCTCTGTTGCAGATGTATTTATTAAAGCAACTTCTCCATCCATTCTTTCGCATCCATTCATGATGTTGTGTGGTAGTTGGTCTCTCAGCCAGCTGTCAGCCAGCTCTCATCCTACTCTCAGCTAGCTGTCAGCCAACTCTCATCCTACTCTCAGATAGCTCTCATCCTACTCTCAGCTAGCTGTCAGCCAGCTCTCATCCTTCTCTGAGCCAGCTGTCAGCCAGCTCTCATCCTACTCTCAGATAGCTCTCATCCTACGCTCAGCCAGCTGTCAGCCAGCTCTCATCCTACGCTCAGCCAGCTGTCAGCCAGCTCTCATCCTACTCTGAGCCAGCTGTCAGCCACCGTGGACGTCACAGATTCTTCAGACTTTCGTCAAAACTCTCATGTTTTCAGTTCTGACAGCCATTTTCCTGCTCTTCTGTTGCATCTATTCTATTTTTTAAATTTTTTTGAAGGTGTTGGGAACCACACAGTTGCATGTTGCATATGTTGTTAACACCTGTTTTTTTATATTTCTTTTTCAATATAGTCTAGAATAAGAGCTTCTTACTTTATCTTTGCTTTAGCTGGTATTTATTAGTTAATAACTCTTAGGCCTCTCTCTCTCTCTTTCTCTATCTCTCTCTCTCTCTCATCTGATTTCGTTGTCTTTCATTTCCATTTCATGGCATTAAATACCATTCTTTATCATTCCATTTCCTTCATTTATCCTGATCATCCTCTAGAGATTTAGTCATTTCTTCTTATTTATTTTACCTAAATTTTGTATAATTCGCAATAAAAAAATATTTAGGTTTCTTAATTCTTCTTGAAAGTCATATAAATCAAAGTCTTTACGTGAGCAAGTGCAGATACTTGTGGCACCCCACGTCTGACATCTGCCCTCGAAGATATTTTTCCTCTTATAACTGTTCACATTTTCCTTCGAAACTTCTCTCAGCAGTTGTAATAATTTCCATTTTCTTCTAGCCAAATATTTTGAAAATTTCGACATTAGCCTCTCACTGAGAATTCTGTCAAAATGAACAATTTATGCGAGTCATAATAGTTTTGATAATCATGAATTTTCAGGCCATAAAGCAAATTGTTTGCTAATTAGTTTTGTTTTCTAAGTGTTTAATCAACTTTTCTCTAATGGCTTTTTCCAATTTACTCTTTACAGTATTTGTCAACAAAATAGATAGGTAGTTTAAAAGGGTCTTTTGTGGTGTGTGTACGTACTCACCAAGTTGTGCTTGAGGGGGTCGAGACTTAGCTCCTGGGCCCCACCTTCTAGGCTACTATGATCGGTAACACTGATTTCTGGCCACCGCTGACTCATAAAATCATTCCACCTTTCAACCAGCTGAGACTAAAGAAATACTTTCTTACATCTCTCTGGTTCATCTGTGTCTTCAGCTTCCACCTGTGTCCCCTTGATCCTGGTTCTTTTAATTCAGTCTGTCCTCATCCGTCCTGTCAGTTCCTCTTAAGATTTCGTGTCGTGATTACGTCTCCGCTTGTACTTCTCTTCACTAAGCTGTCAGGTTCAGTTCCTTCATCCCCTCATAGTGCATTCCTGTCAGTTCTGGTATCAGTCTGGTTGCAAACATACAGACATTACCGAGTTTCTTTACATATTTGACCAAGTGTAGGCTCCATGCTGGGGCCAGGCACTCAGTGACTTGTCCAACATATATTGTACATTAGGTTCTGAAGGATTCTTTCTTCAAGTTCCTGAATGCTATTCTAAGGTTTGACAATCTTGCATATGCCGCTGGCGTTATACGATATATGCGCATTTCTGGCGATATGCATGATGTTATATTCAGCGACGGGTCCTATTTACTGTGATATTTGCAGCTTCTTTCTGACCGTGCTGTACTCTGTGACCGGTCTGCCGTTACCTTTAATTCGTTTGGCATTGCATTTGTTCGTGATGAACCGGAGAAACCTCTTGTTTGCTTACATCTCTAGTCTGTTGAGGCCTCCCTCAAGTTTATCACTGTCCTCTCCTATTCTTACTCTTGTAAGTTTTACATCAATCCTCTGGTAGATCGTTCACATATATTAGGAACAGTAGCAGTTCTACTACTGATCCTTGCAGAATCCCCATTCAATACTCTCATTCTGATGTCCCAGCCCTTACTATTATTTCCTGCATTGTCGTTCAGGTACTCCCTGACAAACTGGAACCCAGACTTTTAACACTGCCTTTGCTCCTCTAATATCTGGACTAATCTTTGGCATTGGACCGTGTCAAATGCTTGCTTGCAATCCAAAAAGATGCAGTATACCCAGCCCTATCTTTCTTGAGGAAATGGTATGGTGATACCGACAAGATGTGGAAAAAGATACTTATGTACAGTTCAGGACATTTATTAACGGAAACGTTTCGCCCCGAGTCAGATCTCTGGACATTAGGATCACCGAACACAAAAATGCTTGCAGAAATGATGACCGTAAAAACGCGTGTGTTCAACATAGGGACGAGGTTGGACACCTCATGAAATTCAGTGAGGCTAAACTAGTGATTGAAGAAGACGATTTAAGACGGAGAAAATGCATAGAAGCTGCCTTAATTGCTGTCAGTAACACTATAAAGCAGAAGTCCGATAGTTACTGTGAAGGCTTACTCAGCCCTGTAACAACTTGAGTCAGTATTGCCAAGGCTGGCTCCTCCTCAGGAAAATTAATGAACAGAAAAAGAAATAATAACAGACAATGATAAACACTTTATTATTTAGAAACGGAAAATGTAAAACAATAAAACATGAATGGGTATCCTAATTGAAAGAAAAATGAAAAATGAAATGAAAAAAAATACATTTGAACTCAACGCTAATATAGGTATATCGTGGTAATGGGGTGTCAGGTGTTGGTGACACTGCGTGTTGTTGAAATCGTAGCCGTTGCTGATGTGGGGGGGGGAGTGGTAGCAGGTGTTGGTGACCACCACCGGCTCGTTCTTCACAGAGTGTAGCCGTGTGTAAGTACTTCAGATGACAGGAAAACAGGTTCGTTACCACTGCTATGATGAGGGGTTAGGTCCTGTGTTGGCTTACATAACAGGTAAGTAGACTAAACATGGGACGTCTCAGGACGTTAGTCCGTCTCCTTCTATTCTTCCTGTTGGTTGGCAGGTGACCCTCTCTGTCATTCCAAGCTGAAAAGAGAGATTACCCACTGATTAAGAAATCACTCTCCATGATAAGTACAATACCTATAACATGTGGTGATCAAGACTGAAAGGACTAAGTTAATTATTGGTCAAAAGTGAAGCTTTCAACCAGTAACTCCACTAAAATATGATTAGGCATGTACTTACAGTAGTGTTGGGAGCTGTGAGTCGAGTGATTTACTGTTTGACTGGAGCCCCACACGTCACTTTTCGGGGGGGGGGGGAAGAGGGAGGGGAAGGGATAGCGGGAGCTAGACTGACCCTACCTTAACAAGCAGCCGGCAATCAAACTATCACTTTCGGGGAGGGGGAAAAAGGGGGGGGGGAATAGCGGGAGCTTGACTTACCCTACCTTAACAAGTAGCCGGCAATGAAACTATTGTTACTATACACTCCCTCGCTACTCCTATCTATTGAACTTTTCCCTCACAGTTTCAGTATTTCAAAATTGCTAATCAACAGGATATTACCCATTCTGGAAACTGCTGTTACATGATGTCAACAGGTCCCTCTCTAGCCATCCGTCTCACCTCCTTAGTTCCACTACTACTACTACTACCACCTCTACCCACACGACACTTCACCTGACTCCTGCCACTATATATATGCGTTTTCTTAGTTTTTCTCTGTATTAGGACTGAAGAAGCCACTCGTGGCGAAACGTTTCCTTTAATAAATGTCCTGAACTGTACATAAGTGTCTTTTTCCACACCTATCTTTCTTGCTTTTTCTCCGTGGCTCTGCCATATAACCTCAGTAAATTTGTAGGACAGGATTTTTATTCTCTGAATCCTTTCTGGATTTCTGTAAAGCATCTTCTCCTCTATCTTCTCCAGCATTTTATCCAATTTTCTAGACCTTGATTTGATAGTGGTTCAGCCTCTTCTCTCACTACTCGTGGAGATATGTCACCTGGTCCCATTATTTTTGCTACATTAAACTTAGTAGTCTCATCACTTCTTTTGTTGTGCTGATGCTTTCCAGCACTTGTTGATCTAGTCTGATTACAATGTCTTGTGGTAACTCTCCACTTTGTTCTGTAAAGATCTCTCTGAATTCTATGCTAAACTCTTCACGTGTTTCTCTGTCTTCCTCCGTCAACGTTCCTTCCCCCTATTCCTCCACCATCATCACTTGGTCCTTCACACTTTTCATTTCTTTATGTTGCTTTGCACTAGCTTTGGTTAGGATTTAGCCTTTGATGCTAAATGATTTTCAATTTTGTTTCAATCTCCCTTCATGTTGCATATTGGTTTCTGGTTCCCCTGGGTATTTTCCCTGGTTGTCTGTGCTTCGGTTTCCTCTATATTTCTGGTAAGTTCTCTTGCTCCTCCTCAAGGCTCCTCGGCACTCCTGATTGAACCATGGCATTTCTCTGCTTTTCTTGTTTCTTTTCTTAATGTCTGGTAGAAAATTTTCCCTTTACTTCTTGGCCCTTTGACCTCACCTCCTTTCCTGTATGAGTTCACCTTCAGATTCCTTTCCCTATTTCACCTCTCTCAAAAATTTTCTTATTCCAGGCCCCGCCCTTTTCTATTATCTCATTTTTTGTTACTTCCTCCATTTTTTTTTCTCTATTTCCATTTCCACCAGATGTTCTAGTTCTTTCCTTCACATATTTCTTCGGCAGGTTCTTCATTCAGTTAGACTTTACGCTGTTCTGTGAAAGGTCCCAGTTTTCCCAGTCTATCTTATTAGTGCCGAGTTATTATAATCATGGGGGGGGCGCTAAACCCGTAGGATGCAGCGCCTAGGGAGGGATGGAAGGTATTCAGGCACAATTCAGGGAAGCGGAGCACAGATCCGGTTCCCTAGATCAAGAGCCCCTCACCAACGTCAAGGAAACTCCTTTGAGGGGGGTGAGGGCTGAAGTCTATCTGGACATTGCTGTGTAGTCCCCCCAAATCTCTCTAAAAAATTCCCATTTTCTCAAATGTCCAGTGGTTTCTGCCATCAGTTCTCCACCTTTGCTTTCCCCTCTTTTTCTTAATATTTGCTACCTCTCAGAAAATATTGTACATTATATTATTTCTGAGAGTTTCGTTTCTGTAATAGCTATAAAATCGGATTTTTTTTATCTCCTACTCTTTCACGACTTTACTTTTGTTGGTAACACCATCTGCATTTCACGAATTTACTTTTGTTTGTGCAAGCTATTATTGTTTGACTTCACTTCAGGAGATAGTGGACCAGGATTCAGTGGAGTGTTTGGTTACTTCCTGGAGGCATTAACTCTGTTGATCACTCCAGAGATGGAGGTTTTATTTTCCACTTTCCATTCCATATACAACCCGCACACTGGAGAGAGAATCTTATGACGACGTTTCGGTCCGACTTGGTTATTTGTCTATTGTTCAATTTGTGGTATTAACATAAGAATGGAGGAACACTGCAGAAGGCCTACTGACCCATACAAGGCCATTCCTCTGTTGCTTCCTTCACCTTTTATACGTCTCCCTTTCTGCCTTTCTTCCTGGGCTCTGTCTTGACAATGATTGTGTCGAATGTGTTAGATCCTTCAGAATTTTATTCTTTCTCATAACTACACTTGGTTCCTTGTGTTTGGCCTTGTAAACAGATTTTGCAAATCAGACACATGTGCATCACACGGTGACTTCATCAGTCCTATAAGAAGAAGAATGGCGAAGATCGGAATAAGCTTGAGGTTATCAGTCCCTCAGCCGATGTAATCAGTCCATCAAACAAGACTGATGGACTGAGGGACTGATTACCTCAAACTCCTTATTTTCACTATTCTCTTTTTGTATAGGACTGATGAAGCCACTGTGTGGCGAAACGTTTCCTCAGTAAAGATACCCAGATATTGTACTTGAGTCTAATTTATCAACTTTTCGGTTCTCTGAACCATTTATCAACAGACTTTGCCAACCAAGTTGTCATTATCTCTCCACATTTTCCTACTCAAATTATCCACCCACAGATTTATCCAGTCTCTCTTTCAGCTCCCGTTTCTTCCATTTGATCTACAATTATTTGTTCCTCCTGCTCCTCCTCCTGCTCCTCCTCCTGCTCCTCCTCCTGCTTTCTAACTCTACTCAGGTTCCCTTAATTCCTTCGTCCTGATTGTCATGGGAGTTCTCTGCCTCGTGATGCTCTCTCCTTACAGGTTTACCTTTCCACCGTTAATTCCTCAGAGTTATTTACCATTTTTAACGTCCTCTTCTGGACGTGCTGAGCAGGTTGACAACACACTCGCCTCACGCACTGAGTGTCCGTGGTTCAATCCCAGGAATGGGTGGAAACCTTACACCTGCTGTCCCTGGTCACGTAGCAGTAAGTAGGTGCCTGGGGTGCTAGTCATCTTGCACCTGCTGCTCCTGTTTACTAGCAGTAAGTAGGTGCCTGGGTGTTAGTCATCTTACTCCTGCTGTCGCTGTTCACCTAGCATTGAGTACCTGGATAATATTCAACTGGTATGGGTAGCATCCAGGGGGACAAAAATGAAGGATCACAATGGAAATAAGACAGACAGACGCACTGACTCTCTTGGATTATCCTGGATGACTAAATCTCCGGCTTGAAAATCCGATCAAATCTTAGCATATTACAAATTTTATTATCTCGATCTGTGTGTCTGGTGTTTCCAGCTGACTGACTGGCTAGATGTATTAATTTCTGTTAATAAAACTTGCTTTATTTCCCGGGTATATCACACCCTTATTCTCTTTACTTCAGTTTAATCAAACGATTTTCTTTCTCTTCTGACTCAAACCGAATTAATTTCTTCCCAGACTTTCTGTCAGTTTCATAGATAATCCTTTTCTCCTCCATTACCTCTACCATCTTTTTTCATTCATCCACGACCGTTGCTACCATCTTTGTTCATTCATCCATCACCTCTACCATTTTTGTTCATTCATCCATTACCTCTACCATCTTTGTTCATTCATCCATCACCTCTACCATCTTTGTTCATTCATCCATCACCTCTACCATTTTTGTTCATTCATCCATTACCTCTACCATCTTTGTTCATTCATCCATCACCTCTACCATCTTTGTTCATTCATCCATCACCTCTATCATTTTTGTTCATTCATCCATCACCTCTACCATCTTTGTTCATTCATCCATCACCTCTATCATTTTTGTTCATTCATCCATCACCTCTACCATCTTTGTTCATTCATCCATCACCTCTATCATTTTTGTTCATTCATCCATCACCTCTACCATCTTTGTTCATTCATCCATTACCTCCACCATCTTTGTTCAATTATCCACTGTTACAAAAAACGCGATTCTAAAAGCTTAGAGATCTCCAGGTAATACTAGAAAGGACTGCCCTTCTAGCATCCAGCCTGTTACTGGGTTTTCGTAACAATTAGTATCCTTGTCCAATTATCCATTAGAATTCAGTATGATTCAATAGTGCTTCAGGATTACAACTGGTAGGCTACTAACTAGAGAAATTAAAATTTAATAAATTTATTAAGTCTAGAGGTATATTATCAAATTAAATTAAATTAAATTAATCACAGTAATCAAAATAATATCACTTCTCTCGAGTACAATATTATTGTGCTGAAAGCACATATCACATTTATAATTCTTAAGTACCGTCTGGTACATTAACATTTAATAAGATATTACAAATATGTACAAGCAAGTATGTATGTGTGTAAGTGCTCTAAGTAGTTCGCTATGTCTCACGACTCAACTAGACTTAAACAAGTGACTGACAAAGTCCTCACATAAACTAACTTCTTGACCAACTGGCAATCAGAACAGTCTGCTTGAACAACAAAAAGAATGCTAAACCCAATAGCAATATAACAAGCAACTGCGACACAGAATCAGGAACAAGGAGATAATATAACGACACTAAGTAGGGACCATCTGCAGATCCTCCACAAAAGTCACAAAACTCCCATACTACTGAATCTAAGTTCAGCATAAGAAAATCCCCGACTGTGATAATACACAGATACCAGTACAAATTAGGTCAGGACCTGAGTTACTCAGAGTGTCTATGAGACACACAACCTCAGTACAACGTCGAAAATCACTAAGTCTATACAATGTTCTGTGAACAGAGTTCTACAGAACTAACAAGAATAATGAGACAGACAATCTGTCCAACCACCAAGAGAGTCTAGACCAGACTGAATACTTCAGGCGAGGTGAGGACACCCCCCCTCGATCACGTGATAGCTCCATGGGTTGCTGCCCAGCAACAATGAGAAGCCGGTAGTCTAACGAGCCACAAGCGATAATTACAGTAGTTAGACAAGACTTGAACTGAGCACATAATATGTTTCATCCTACCTCACAACATAAGTCAAATAATAATATAAAGCAATACATTTACGATTTAGCTATTATCGCAAATATAAGCAATATAAAATTATATGAAAAGTTAATATACATGATATTCATAATCATAATATACATTATATATATTGCAACCCATTCAGGGGTTGCAACACCCCCCAACACGACAAACGGTCGCACTAGGAGTTGCATTAATGTCTTTCACATTATTACTGATTACTCATATCAATACAATTTAATATAAACATTAATCAGAGTCTCTCTTGTGCCAAGCACCTCTACAATTTCACAGCATCTGTACACTAAGATATGCCCCTAGTAATAGGGCAGTACTCAGTATCGTATCTCTGCATACTCGTGGTTATGTACATCAGTGTAGAGACAGGATAACGTAGACAAGCATAATAGTCTTTGTATAGACAGGAGACAGCATTCCACTCTTAAGTAGTGGTTGTGGAATGCTATGTAGTATGGACATCTGAGTATGAAACAGCTTAAGGTGTGTAGTGAAGGGGGGGGGGGTCTGCGGCAGGACGGTGTTGCGCCACACACAGTAACATCGCCCACACAACACTACCCACTCATCACTCAGCTTATGTCTCCTCCTCATACACAACACTACTGTGAATATATAAATATAATAATTAGACATGAGTATACATAGTTAATATGGGCTGGAGGGATTAATTACTTTACTGAATTTGATGAATAGTAACATATAGGATGGAGAATATCAGTGGATGTTGACTGTTGGAGCAGCACAACACCCACTGCATAGCCACTCGCATCTATATGTAAAAAGATGGAAAGATTGAAATTAGGACTCAACACTGGAGCAGAGGAAAGCAGATGCTTCAACCTTTTGAACGAGACTAAACAATGTCTAGTCCAGATGAACTGAACTTTGCTACTAGAGCTCATAGTGAGAGGTGTAGGTGGAGTGTGTGCTGCTAGCAGGCTTGCCTGTCACTTGACACACGTGGCAACGTCGCACATGATCAGCTACTGTTTCCTTCATCTTTGGCCAAGTAAAATGTTTTGCCAGTTTACCGAGTGTCTTCTTGACACCCAAATGTCCTCCAATGGGACTATTGTGAGCAAAATCAATAGCTTGTTCACGAAATGTAACTGGTAACACTACGAGATGCTTGACTGTGGCGGAAACACTATCAGCTGACAACTTACATGTATTTTTCTCCATCAGTACACCGTTACTATAATAGTAACAATTATTGAGATCCTTTGCTTCACTCTCAGTAACTGCTATATCTCTCAGTCTTTCCAGTGACTAATCAACAAACTGATCCTTGATTAAATCATCATGAGTTAGAAATTTAACGTCAGGTGTGTCCTGACTAGGTTGAAGACCTGGGGGAGTTGGTGTTAATGACCCTGGGCGCAGAGCGTCACTAAACAACATATTCAAGCCCAAATCATTGTCATCCACTAACTCAACAGGAGACAAGGAAGGTTGTTGAATCTTTGACATAGCTCTAGTAATTGTGCTGAGAGGAAATAAAATAGGCTTCTCTCTATAAGCTTCAGTGGCATAATTATCATCAGTGTTTTTATCGATCACAAGTGGTTCTTTACATATACCAGCATGAAGGATATCGTTCCCTATCAACAAGTCTACTGACCTAATGGGAAATACACCACTGGATATACCCACTGAAATATAACCAGTATAATAGCTTGTTTCAATGTAAACTTTATGAAGAGGTACTTTTATAACAGCCCCTCCATAGGCTTCTAACAATACATCTATCTTGCAATAGGTATTGTCAGTTATGGTCAGTACATCTTCTCTCAATAAGGTGAGATAACTGCCAGTGTCTCTGAAAGTAATTATCTCAGTTAGATGTGATTCATCAAATCCTATTCTACCTCTTGAAAAGTAAGGACTCATCGCTGAACGAATCTTTTCGTCAGATACACTTTCTGACGCTAGTCATCTATCCTGAGTAACATTATCTAAAACAGTAGGATCAGAGGTATTACTAGGATTTTGGTGCCTCTGTTGCTCGGAAGAAGATACAACTTGTGTGGGGGCGCCAGTCACACGACTGCTTCTCGTATCTCTTTCTAACTTATAGCAATACTCTCTAGCATGTCCTTTTCTGTTACAATAGGTACATTTAAGTTTCTTCTTCTCGATGTCAGATTTCTGTCTAGCCACAGAGACAGATTCAGGATTGTGAGTTTTCCTGGTAAAGGTACGAGAAGTTACAGTAGCAGGTACATCAGGCCGGCAATGAGCAGCTGATTTAGGTTGCCAACTTCTAGGACAATTTTTAGTTACCTTGTTTCTCTGTGTTTTAGTACGTACAAGTTTGTGAGAAATCTCGTAATTGTCTGCTAATGCTGCAGTTTCCAGAATATCCGAGGTAGTATGATCGATCAGATATTCTTGTATGTCAGCAGACATACAGTTGTTAAACTCTTCGTGTAGTAACAACTGAACAAGGCTGTCATAGTTGTTACATTTGGCAGACCTACACCACCTCTCAAATGCAACTTTTTTCTCACGAGCAAACTCTACACAAGTTTGATCTTGTCGTGGTTGTAACGTACGAAATGCTCTTTGATAACTTACAGGCAACAAGTTATATGTCTCTAGAATAGTTTGTTTGACAGCATCATAACTAATGTACTTGGCAAATGGTAAAGCAGCAGTACAAGTTTGAGCTCTTCCTGTCAAAGCTGTGTGCAACAAGGTGGCCCAGTGCTTACGTGGCCAGTTCATAGCACGTGCCTGGTTCTCAAACACATCAAAATAGGTGTCTAAGTCACTCTCAAAAAACTTAGGAACCATGGATGCAGCTTTCTGCACATTAAATGTGTCCTGTGATCTATCAGTCTGTTGTCTTCCCAGACGAACATTTTCTCTTTGGAAATCTTCTTCGTTCAATTTCCTCTGAGCCTCTATTTGTGCAGTCTGCAACATAATGAGGCGTTCAAACCTCTCAAACTGTTCCTGAGAGATAGGACCAGTGGGTAATGGAGTAGTAAGGAATCTAACGTGGTCTGGACGGTCCTTAGGTCGGACACTTCGTCCAACTGTCTCTAGAGAGTCTAGATCTGGTCTAGGATAAGTAGATACAGGTGTAGCATACACTGTCCTAGTATGGGGCTGAGTCATCCAACCAGCTATACTCTGTACTATTGTGTCAGTGAGGAGGGAAGGTGTGAGCGGAGGTTCACTAGGCTCAGACACTTCTGCCTTAGATGCTCTTTCTTCTACGTCAAATAGAGTCATACTTCCTAATTGTGACACTAGGCTTTCTGAATCTGAATCATAATCAGACATCTCTGTATGAGCAGGAAACAATATATCTTTAATTAACGCTCTGACAGTTTCTGCAGTGTAATTACTGTTATACGTCACACCGAGATATTTGGCTACTCGCCAACACGTCTGAAGTTTTAATGTACTTAACTCAGACAAAGTCAGAGTATCAATTAACTGTTTCACTTTGGCATACATCACGAAAATAATTGTACTACGAGAGAGTGATTATTGGAAACTATAATCCTAATAGGAATTTTAGTGTTGGATATCTTAGAGTTAGAACTCATAAACAGTATATCCATCTCCTTGGATCAAGAGACTCAGTCAGGTACATACATCCACCTGGTATGTTGTACAAGACTAAACTCAAAGTCTTCAGATTAGGAAAGTACTCAAAGTGTTTGACCATAGAGTTACTAGTATGTCAAACTGGACAATTTCTCCAACACCTTGGATCAAGAGCCTCCCGGACAGGCCCCCATTTGTTACAAAAAACGCGATTCTAAAAGCTTAGAGATCTCCAATGAATACTAGCATCCAGCCTGTTACTGGGTTTTCGTAACAATTAGTATCCTTGTCCAATTATCCATTAGAATTCAGTATGATTCAATAGTGCTTCAGGATTACAACTGGTAGGCTACTAACTAGAGAAATTAAAATTTAATAAATTTATTAAGTCTAGAGGTATATTATCAAATTAAATTAAATTAATCACAGTAATCAAAATAATATCACATCTCTCGAGTACAATATTATTGTGCTGAAAGCACATATCACATTTATAATTCTTAAGTACCGTCTGGTACACTAACATTTAATAAGATATTACAAATATGTACAAGCAAGTATGTATTTGTGTAAGTGCTCTAAGTAGTTCGCTATGTCTCACGACTCAACTAGACTTAAACAAGTGACTGACAAAGTCCTCACATAAACTAACTTCTTGACCAACTGGCAATCAGAACAGTCTGCTTGAACAACAAAAAGAATGCTAAACCCAATAGCAATATAACAAGCAACTGCGACACAGAATCAGGAACAAGGAGATAATATAACGACACTAATTAGGGACCATCCGCAGATCCTCCACAAAAGTCACAAAACTCCCATACTACTGAATCTAAGTTCAGCATAAGAAAATCCCCGACTGTGATAATACACAGATACCAGTACAAATTAGGTCAGGACCTGAGTTACTCAGAGTGTCTATGAGACACACAGCCTCAGTACAACGTCGAAAATCACTAAGTCTATACAATGTTCTATGAACAGAGTTCTACAGAACTAACAAGAATAATGAGACAGACAATCTGTCCAACCACCAAGAGAGTTTAGACCAGACTGAATACTTCAGGCGAGGTGAGGACACCCCCCCTCGATCACGTGATAGCTCCGTGGGTTGCTGCCCAGCAACAACGAGAAGCCGGCAGTCTAACGAGCCACAAGCGATAATTACAGTAGTTAGACAATCAAGACTTGAACTGAGCACATGTTTCATCCTATCTCACAACATAAATCAAATAATAATATAAAGCAATACATTTACGATTTAGCTATTATCGCAAATATAAGCAATATAAAATTATATGAAAAGTTAATATACACTATCACCACCACCACCACCACCACCACCACCACCACCACTACCACTTCTACCACTACCACCACCACTTCCACCAGTACCACCACCATCACCACCATCACTACCATCACTACTACCACCACCACCACTACCATCACTACCACAACCACCACCACTAACATCACTACCACAACCACCACCACTACCACCACAATCACCACTATCACCACCACCACCACTACCATCACCACCACCACTACCATAACCACCACCACCACAACCACCACCACCACCACCACTACCACCACCACCACTAGCACCACCACAACCGTCACCACAACCACCACCACCACCATTAACACCACCACCACCACCGCTATCACCACCACCACCACCACCACCACTACCACTGCCACCACCACCACTACCACCACCACTACCACCACCACTACCACCACCGCTACCACCACCACTACCACCACTGTCACCACCACCACTACCACCACCACTACCACCACCACCACCACTGTCACCACCACCACTAACACCACCACTACCACCACCACCACCACCACCACTACCACCACCACCACCATTACCACCACCACTACCACCACCACCACTACCACCACCACTACCACCACCACCACCACCACTACCACCACCATTACCACCACCACCATTACCATCACCACTACCACCACCACCACCACCACTACCACCACCACTACCACCACCACCACTACCACCACCACTACCACCACCACTACCACCACCATTACCACCACCACCACTACCACCTCCACTACCACCACCACTACCACCACCACTACCACCTCCACTACCACCACCACTACCACCACCACTACCACCACAACCACTACCACCACCACCACCATTACCACCACCACTACCACCACCACCACTACCACCACCACTACCACCACCACCACTACAACCACCACTACCACCACCACCATTACTATCACCACTACCACCACCACCACCACCACCACCACCACTACCACCTCCACTACCACCACCACTACCATCACCACCACCACTACCACCACCACTACCATCACCACCACCACTACCACCACCACTACCACCACCACCACTACCACCACCACTACCACCACCACCACTACCACCTCCACTACCACCACCACCACCACCACCACCACCACCACCACTACCACCACCATTACCATCACCACTACCACCACCACCACCACTACCACCACCACTACCACCACCACCACTATCATCACCACCACCACTACCACCACCACTACCACCACCACTACCACCACCACTACCACCACCACTACCATCACCACCACCACTACCACCACCACCACCACCACTACCATCACCACCACCACTACCACCACCACCACCACCACCACCACCACCACCACCACCACTACCATCACCACCACCACTACCACCACCACCACCACCACCACCACCACCACTACCATCACCAGCACCACTACCACCACCACCACCACTACCACCACCACTACCACCACCACTACCATCACCACTGCCACCACCACTACCATCTTCATCTCTGGTGTGTTTCCCAGTCATTTCCTCAGCTCTACAATACTTGTTACTTATGGTCATTCTTTTACTCTTCAGTGTTCCTGTCCCCCACTCGTGTGTGTGTGTGTGTGTGTGTGTGTGTGTGTGTGTGTGTGTGTGTGTGTGTGTGTGTGTGTGTGTGTGTGTGTGTGTGTGTGTGTGTGTGTGTGTGTGATCTTTCTACATTGAGTGATCACACACGTTACACTGTGATCACAGCTGCTCTCAGCAATAAATGATACTAAACTTGCAGGAGTGTGTAGTCAGGTTGCTATCAGCAATGCCTGGTACTAAGCTGATAGGCCTTGTAGGTGCTATCAGCAATATGTGGCACTATGCTGACAGCAGGGAGTAGTCACGTGCTATCAGCAATTCATGGCGCTAAGCTGACAGCAAGGTGTAGTCAGGTGCTATCAGTAATACCTGGCACTAAGCTGACGTCAGGGTGTAGTCACGTCCTATCAGCAATACCTGGCACTAAGCTGACAGCAGGGTATAGTTGGGCTGCTATCATCAATGCCTGACATTAAACTGACAGGAGGGTGTAGTCAGGTGCTATCAGCAATACCTGGCACTAAATTGACAGGAGGGTGTAGTCAGGTGCTATCAGCAATACCTGGCACTAAGCTGACAGTAGGGTGTAGTCAGGATGGTCTCAGCAGTATCTAACACTAAGCTGACAGCAGGGTGTAGTCACGTCCTATCAGCAATACCTGGCACTATGCGGACAGCAGGGTTTAGTTGGGCTGCTATCAGCAGTACCGGACACTAAGCTGACAGCAGAGTGCAGTCAAGCTGCTATCATCAATGCCTGGCATTAAGCTGACAGGAGGATGTAGTCAGGTGCTATCAGCAATACCTGGCACTAAATTGACAGGAGGGTGTAGTCAGGTGCTATCAGCAATACCTGGCACTAAGCTGACAGTAGGGTGTAGTCAGGCTGGTCTCAGCAGTATCTAACACTAAGCTGACAGCAGGGTGTAGTCACGTCCTATCAGCAATACCTGGCACTATGCGGACAGCAGGGTTTAGTTGGGCTGCTATCAGCAGTACCGGGCACTAAGCTGACAGCAGAGTGCAGTCAAGCTGCTATCATCAATGCCTGGCATTAAGCTGACAGGAGGATGTAGTCAAGTGCTATCAGCAATACCTGGCACTAATCTGACAGCAAGGTGTAGTCAGGCTGCTATCAGCAATACCGGGCACTAAGCTGACAGCAGGGTATAGTGAAGCTGCTACCATCAATACCTGGTATTAAGATGACAGGAATGTGTAGTCGGCCTGCTATCAGCAATACGTGGGATGAAGTTGACAGCAGGGTGTAGTCAGGTGCTATCAGCAATACCTGGCACTAAACTGATAGGGTGTAGTCAGATGCTATCAGCAATATGTGGTACTATGCTGACAGCAGGGTGTAGTCAGGTGCTATCAGTAATACATGGCACTAAGCTGACAGCAGGGTTTAGTCAGGTGCTATCAGCAATACCTGGCACTATGCTGACAGCAGGGTGTAGTCAGGTGCTATCAGCAATACCTGGCACTAAGCTGACCACAGGGTGTAGTCAGGTGTTATCAGCAATACCTGGCACTATGCTGACAGCAGGGTGTAGTCAGGTGCTATCAGCAATACCTGGCACTAAGCTGACCACAGGGTGTAATCAGGTGCTATCAGCAGTACCTGGCACTAAGTTGACAACAGGGTGTTGTCAGGTGCTATCAGCAGTTGTAGACAGCCATACTGTCTGCACAAACAGCCTATGCTGTCTGCCAGCTGAGTTCATATTTCGCGCCTTGCTCGTGCTGCCACCTATAGGCCTATGCCACTTCAGTATGCCCAGACCTGCCTCTCTCTCACTCTCTCAGCGGCCTTCACTCAGTCAACAAGGCCTACTCCTCTCTCCCTCGCTGAGCATGGCCCTCCCGGGCCATGGGCACTTAACACACTGCCTGTGTACCCACTATCTCGCAAATAAAGTAAGAAGCCTCCGAGGCCTTATCATTGAACCCCACTCTGCAGGAACGACCAATAATCCGGTAAACATTGGTGACAGCGGTGGTCGCAGTGGTTGTTTTGCCCGAGGAGGGAAGGAAGAGGAATGAAGTCGTCTTCACTTCATCACCCTACACAAGAAGCATCCGTCTCTCAAGGAGTTATCCTGATGTCGTACCTGCACGTTTCAGCATCCAGACACAGGTATAAGCAGGATTGGGCCGAAATTTATCGATTTTCGTCGAGAATTGTAACTCCACGCCGCAGCATCCCACGCTGTTCAAGTCACGTGTTCAGCGTATGGTTCTGCTGTTCTTGTTCAGCTCAGCACAGCTATTTCAGCAAGTCAGAGGTGAGTTTGTGGTGATTTGAGCGTCCAGTGTTGGTGTTTCTCCAAGTGGGTATCTGGGAGAGGAAGCAGCCGGGTCCCTCACCTCACTCACACTTCACCAGCCTACCACCACACTCCACCACTATGTACTCACTCCCTCTGCTGTTTTCCGTGTGAATTCATTGCCAGAGCTGTGTATCCGAGTGCCCGAGGCCACTCGAAGCCACGTGGATCACTAAGCCACGTGTGGACGAAGCCACATGGATCACAAAGCCAAGTGGATCACCAAGCCACATGGATCACCAAGCCACGTGGATCTCCAAGCAACGTGGATCACCAAGCCACGTGGAGTGTCGACGACGCCAGATGGATCTACAAGCCACGTGTGGATCAAGCCACGTGGGCTGAGCCAGATCCCAAGCCACATACTGTGGTCTGCTACCGCATCACTCCACTGACGTCACCTCACGTCACCCACGATGCTGCCCTACTTCACGACGTCACCCACGACGTCACGATTTCTGCCTGGCGTCACCTCGCGACGTCTGCTGACGTCACCTCGCGATGTCACTCCATGACATCACCTCACGACGTCACGCCTGATCGACAGTGTTACTTTCACAGTGAGCAATATGTTGCGTTGTTGAGAAGATTGAGAGAAGATATATGTCACGTGTTAATTCCTTTCAGTCAGTGTTCTCACATGTTCGTGTATAACTTAGTGTCGATTTTTGCACAGAAAAGCATCATTTGCTAGTAAGCCATGTTGTACCACATGTGCAGTGCGGGTGTGTGCAGTTTCCGTGTGTCCTGTGTGGTCTTGAGCCCAGACCACTGTGTAGCACCTTGTGTTACTTGTCACCCAGTGTGACCCGCGCGTTTGACAGCTGATATTAGTCAGCCCCGAGTGTCTGAGCCTCTTGTACAGAAAGCTCTTTTGCCCATCGCTCGTGATGCCCTGCAGAATCGTACCTGCTACGATTCCCATCGAGATTTGTTTCACTTCACCTCCAGACCGCCAGAGTGCAGTTATGTGTAGACCAGTCTGGGGACACTTAGACTAACCTCTGCTGTAACTCCAACTGCCGAGAGAATGACACTCGTCAAGCCGCAGTTAGCCCTGTCGGCAGGCAATGTGTCAGCCTCGTGTCATAGCTTCAGTGAGCAGCCTGCACAAAGATGTCACTTTGACTGCTAGCTCGCTTACTCCAGTATGGTGTATGATGTTACGACTCCCAGATGTTTCGCCGAGTCCTCTCTGCCACAACTCACTTCACGCTCGCCGGCAGTGACAGCCCCAGCTACAGTACCAGTCGAGAAATGTCCTCCTGAGTCTCTTGCCAGAAGCCCTGCCCAGTTGCCGAGTACTGACGACACCTCACTCGAAGGCACCAGCAGGTTGTGCCCCAGGTTGAGTGAAACCCTGCAGCGACTCCTACGATGACTGCTTCACCGTTCCAAAGGAGACCGTACCCTGTTACGTCACAGCTCAGCCGCAGCAATGTCTCCTGTGTTGTAGTATTTGTCCAGACGCAGGGAGGCGTGCAGTGATGCCCATCGACGCTCACTGCCTATGACCACGATGTTTAGCACACCCCACATGTAATTTTCTTCCTTCCCTGTAGGAAGTTTCTTTTTTCCATGCCTATGTATGTATATATATGTTTTTATTTTGTGTTCTGTGCCCTGTTCCGGCGAGAGAGAGACCGAGTTTTTTTTTTCTTACAGCCAGTCATGGTCAGGGACGACCATGGTGGTGCATGGCCGAGCAAATCTAGACAGCCATACTGTCTGCACAGACAGCCTATGCTGTCTGCCAGCTGAGTTCATATTCCGCGCCTTGCTCATGCTGCCACCTATAGGCCTATGCCACTTCAGTATGCGCAGACCTGCCTCTCTCTCACTCTTCCAGCAGGCTTCACTCAGTCAACAAGGCCTACTCCTCTCTCCCTCGCTGGGCATGGCCCTCCCGTGCCATGGGCACTTAACACACTGTGTACCCACTATCTCGCAAATAAAGTAAGAAGCCTCTGAAGCCTTATCATTGAATCCCGCTGTGCAGGAACGACCAATATTCTGGTAAACACAGTACCTGGCACTAAGCTGACAACAGGGTGTAGTCAGGAGCTAAGAGCAGTACCTGGCACTAAGCTGACAACAGGGTGTAGTCAGGAGCTAAGAGCAGTACCTGGCACTAAGCTGACAACAGGGTGTAGTCAGGAGCTATCAGCAGTACCTGGCACTAAGCTGACAACAGGGTGTAGTCAGGAGCTATCAGCAGTACCTAGCAATAAGCTGACAACAGGGTGTAGTCAGGAGCTATCAGCAGTACCTGGCACTAAGCTGACAACAGGGTGTAGTCAGGAGCTATCAGCAGTTCCTAGCACTAAGCTGACAGGGTGTATTCAGGAGCTATCAGCAGTACCTGGCACTAAGCTGACAACAGGGTGCAGTCAGGAGCTATCAGCAGTACATGGCAGTAAGCCGACAGCAGGGTTTAGTCAGGAGCTATCAGCAGAACCTGGCACTAAGCTGACAGCAGGGTGTAATCAGGCTGCTATCAGCAGTACCTGGCACTAAGCTGACACAACATCGACATTACTACACAAAACACTGAAAAAAATCACGACAATAAAAATTAGGCGACGCTAAATGGTGAAAGTTGTGGCCGTTTAGCAGATTGTGCAAGTGTGAGCGATATGTTGTGGTGCGAGCGATATGTTGTGGTGCGAGCGATATGTTGTGGTGCGAGCGATATGTTGTGGTGCGAGCGATATGTTGTGGTGCGAGCGATATGTTGAGGTGCGAGCGATATGTTGTGGTGCGAGCGATATGTTGTTTTGCGAGTGATATATATATATATATATATATATATATATATATATATATATATATATATATATATATATATATATATATATATATTTATGTATATGTCGTGCCGTATATGTGAAACTTGCGATACTTGCTTAAATAGCAACGCTCTTCTTGCCGAATAATGCAAGCGAAAATTTGTGTATGCAGTAATTTCGCAAAAATCATTCTGAACCTAACGAAAATAATATATTTGATTGTGTTTATTTATTATTAAATTAGTGTTAACTTATCTAAAATATATTTAGCTGGATTAGGCTAAATAAAATTGCGCTTGTTATAATAAGGTTAGGTAAGTTTTCTAATGTTCTTTTAGTACAGAATTTATTTTTACATCAACATATTTGAAAAAATATATATAAAAAATATATAAAATATATATATTTTAGAATATGTAGAGTATATAGGAAACAGGGAGATTATTTCCCAGTAAAACTAGGCCTTAGACGAGTATGTGTGATGTCACCGTAGTTGGTCACTATATTTATAGATGGGGATGTAAAAAAAAGTGAATGCGAGGGTATTGGCAAGAGGTGTGGAGTTAAAAGATAAAGAAGCAAACACAAATTGGGAGTTGTCACAGTTGCTCTTTGCTGATAACACTGTACTTTTGGGAGATTCTGAAGAGAAGTTGCAGAGGTTGGTAAATCAGTTTGGTACGGTATGTAAAAGAAGAAAATTAAAAGTGAATACAGGAAAGAGTAAGGTGATGAGGATAAAAAGATTAGGTGATGAAAGATTGGATATCAGATTAAAGGGAGAGAGTATGGAGGAGGTGAATGTATTCAGATACTTGGGAGTGGACGTGTCAGCGGAAGGATCTATGAAAGATGAGGTGAATCATAGATTTGATGAGGGGAAAAGGGTGAGTGGTGCACTTAGGAGTCTGTGGAGACAAAGAACTTTGTCCTTGGAGGCAAAGAAGGGAATGTACGATAATATAGTTGTACCAACACTCTTATATGGGTATGAAGCATGGATGATGAATGTTGCAGCGAGGAGAAGGCTGGAGGCAGTGGAGATGTCATGTCTGAGGGCAATGTGTGGTGTGAATATAATGCAGAGAATTCGTAGTTTGGAAGTTAGGAGGAAGTGCGGGATTACCAAAACTGTTGTCCAGAGGGCTGAGGAAGGGTTGTTGAGGTGGTTCGGACATGTAGAAAGAATGGAATGAAACAGAATGACTTCGAGAGTGTATAAATCTGTAGTGGATGGAAGGCGGGGTAGGGGTCGGCCTAGGAAAGGTTAGAGGGAGGGGGTAAAGGAGGTTTTGTGTGCGAAGGGGTTGGACTTCCAGCAGGCATGCGTGAGCTTATTTGATAGGAGTGGAGACAAATGGTTTTTAATACTTGACGTGCTGTTGGAGTGTGAGCAAAGTAACATTTATGAAGGGATTCAGGGAAACCGGCAGGCCGGACTTGAGTCCTGGAGATGGGAAGTACAGTGTCTGCACTCTGAAGGAGGGGTGTTAATGTTGCAGTTTAAAAACTGTAGTGTAAAGCACCCTTCTGGCAAGACAGTGATGGAGTGAATGATGGTGAAAGCTTTTATTTTTCGGGCCACCCTGCCTTGGTGGGAATCGGCCAGTGTGTTAATAAAAAAATTTAGTATATATATATATATATATATATATATATATATATATATATATATATATATATATATATATATATATATATATATATATATATATATATACACATTAGGGTTGTACCAAGTATCGGTATCGGTGTGTATCGGTCGTCTTCATTATATCGGTATTGGTGAAAAAGTAGCCGATACTTTTAAAACATTTACTTTACACATGTTCTTAACTTAATAAAATTAACACATTACCTGACGACACACACCCACACACACACACACACACACACACACACACACACACACACACACACACACACACACACACACACACACACACAAAACGACAAATTAGAGAAAGTGCAAAGGTTTCCAACTAGACTAGTCTTGAAGCTCAGGAATATATCCTACGAGAAGAGGATAAGGGAAATCAACCTGACGAGAATAGGAGTGATATAG
This sequence comes from Cherax quadricarinatus, assembly GCF_038502225.1. Lineage (NCBI taxonomy): Eukaryota > Metazoa > Arthropoda > Malacostraca > Decapoda > Parastacidae > Cherax > Cherax quadricarinatus. The sequence goes on along the minus strand of NC_091335.1, from coordinate 25,839,366 downwards.
AGGGGCGGGCATGATAATGACATATAAAGTACTAACAGGAATTGACGAGGTTGATTGAACCAGAATATTTTAGAGATGGGACATAGCAACAAGGGAAGGCAGTTGGAAGTTAATAACCTAAATGAGTCATAAGGATGTTAGGAAATATTTCTTCAGCCTTTGAGCTGTCAGGAAGTGGAACAATTTTGAGGGTGTAGTACTAGAGGCAGGATCCATGCATAGCTTTAAGAAGATGTACGATAATGCTCTTGGAGCAGGTGGACCTCGTAGTGACTAGCGAAGGGGGCGGGAGCCAGTTGCTGTGACTCGACCCCTGCATCCATAAACAGGGGAGTACAAATAGGTGAGTATGTGTACTAACAGAGTACGCACACTTGAACTGGATATTCATGATCATATTTAGCAGAAGAGAATACTAGAAGACATCATTGCTAACTGTAGGTAAATAGTGAACCACATCAGTCGTCCAGTCTGCGGTATAACCAGAGATTCTTCAAGAACAAAATGGACCAACAAAATACAAGCTCCTTCAGTATGTTACTACTGCTGTAGAAACATTTAATGTTAGATCACATCTGTGAACAGCAACAAGCCATTGCAAATGTATCGCTTACCTGGAGTTTACCTGGAGAGAGTTCCGGGGGTCAACGCCCCCGCGGCCCGGTCTGTGACCAGGCCTCCTTAGGTCAGTGTCCCAGGATGCGACCCACACCAGTCGACTAACACCCAGGTACCCATTTTACTGATGGGGAACATAGACAACAGGTGGAAAGAAACACGTCCAATGTTTCTACTCTGGCTGGGAATCGAACCCAGGCCCTCGCCGTGTGAAGCGAGAGCGTTAACCACCAGGCCACCAGAGCCTCTCAGATAACACAATTGCCAGCATTTGGTGGGAATAAGTAGAATCTTATTGCCGAGTTATCTTCTTTGTTGAAAATATTTCGCAAAGCAACGGCGCGTCTCAGTGAGAGAAATTGTCTGGTTTTGGAAATATCGCCTCAAGTACAATATCTGAAACATTTCATAAACAAAGCTTTGAGTGATGCAAGATTCCCAGGCTTTGGTAACACACTGTCAGCTATGTAAGAGTCACTGCAGCGGATGAGGCATGTAAAACAAGCCTTGACAATATCACAGACTGAAAGAAACTGGGGATAAAATTCAGGAGCATAATAGGCGAGTGAGTTTCCCTGTTTCCTAATATCATGTTTATTTTTCCCTTATAATCTACCTTGTCCATAATTACTATCGCATTCGTAAGGTGAAGTCTAGGATCTTAAGCAAAGCTCAAGACCTCTGCAACACAATACAACACCTTACGAAAGCAAAGTAAATGCGATAGTAAATATGGACAAGGTAGATTATAGGGTAAAAATAACAGAAAACGGGGGAACTGAGGTGCAGCTGGTCTTGTCAGCAGCATCAAACAAGAACGTTGTGAGTTAGACACTTGTGCATTATTTAAGTATTTATGAAATTAATCACCCATGTAGTAGGCGTCTTAAGACCTGCAGGATATCTGAAGGATGTTTTCGTGGGAGAGCGCCCCCGCAGCCCAGTCACAGCCTTGACCTCCCACCTGATCAACCAGACTTACTAATGGATGCACTCAGTCCAAAATACGAACAGCAGCCCGGCTGGTAAGGAACTGACTTGAGGAACTTGTGAAGCTCCCTCTTGAGGACAACCAGAGGCTTGTTGGTCACACTCAGTATACACGATGGAAAGGCGTTGAAAAGTCAGCGACCTCTGATACTTATCGAGTTTTCTCTGGGTATTCTAGTAACGTCCCTGCTTTTTACTCAAGATCTTTGCACTATTTGCCAAGTATTGTGCTCAGAGTGATTTCGGTGTGTGGGTTTGGGACCAATCCCCTCAAGGTTTTCCATGTGTGGATAATGATATACCTTTCTCGTCTATGTCCCAAGGAATGCAGCTGGAGGGAACTTAAAACGTTCTCAGTAATTTATATTTTGAGTGTATGTGGGCATTGCAAGTTCTCTGCACGATAGTAATTTTTCCTGCCTTGAAGGAGGGCCGTTAACATTCAGTGGTAGTCCAGCCTGGGAGAACATGTGGCTTGAAGGGCATCATCACTGACACATCATCCATTATTTGGAAAATTATAATTATCCAGTCCATTATTTTCTTCTAAATGATTTCAGATTGTCCTGAATTCCGTGTCAGTCTTTATTTCCCCCATTCGTTCATACCAGAGCACCTAAAACTTATATTCACTGAACATTCTTTTGCTGTCTGTGGACCACTGTAAGACAGTATTTATATGTTCTTGAACGTTTTCTATGTCATCGAATACAGAGATGACTAAATATGAAGACACCAGAAGTATCGTGGAGATAAAGATGAAGCATCAGTCTATCAGCCTTGAATTAGTAGTGTTGAGGTGGCCAGACTCAGCCCTGAGAAGAATTCTATTTCAAAGCCTGAAAGAGTAGAAGAAAGTTTATCAAAATTTAGCATTAGCGAAGAAGTTTCAGTACCCCATGGCACAGTACTGGCGCCTCTACTGTTCCTTATCCTTACAGCAAATGTGGATAAAAACACTTGCCACAGTTTTGTATCGTCGTTTGTGGATGAAACCAAAATAATCATGAAAATCATCTCAGAAGACAGAAAAACTGCAAGTAGATCAAGCAAAATTTTCCAATAGGCAATAAATAATATAATGTTCAGCTGTGTTAGGTTCCACCTACCTAGGTATGGAAACGATGGAAACGTATGAAAAACCTTGAAGTAATTATATCAGCTGACCTTTCTTTCAAAGAACACAGTAAGTCAAATGTTTCTTTAACTAGGCAAATGACGGGCGTATAATAAGAACTTTCAAAATGAGAGAATATTACTGGCAACGCCTCAGAGGCCTAAATATGTCCTTGCTGGAGTGGAGGAGAGAGACATAATTTATACGTGGAAAGTACTAGAGGGCCTAGTTACAAATCTGTACACTGTCATGACAACTTGCTGCAGTGAGAGATATGAGAGAAAATGTACAGTTAAGATAGTGAAAAGTAGGAGCACCGTGGGCGCAGTAAAAGAACACTGTATCAACATCCTTGGTCCCAGACTATTTAACATCTTGCCAAAAGATATTAGAAACAATGCTGGGAGAAGTGGAGATATCTTAAGACAAAAATGGACAAGTATCTCCACCAAGTGCCGGATCAACCAGGCTGTGATAGATCCGTGGGCCAGCAAAGCTACATGGTTGACCAGTCAAACACCAGACAAGCCTGGCCTGGAGCCGCACTCTAAAAATAGAAAAACTCATGAAACTCATTAAAGGTGCATCAAAGGGATTCTTTTCCAGATAAAAACAACAGCCAAAAACACAGACAGGAAACAAAAATACAGATAGGGCTAAAAACCATGGCAAGTGTGTCCTAAAACTTACTCGTGACTTTACAATTTTGTGAGTCAAGAAATACACTAATAGTCATGATGTTATTGTCTAAAGAAGGAAATCCGCTAGAATAGTGAAGAGAAAATATGACAGTTTTTCCATCACTGGTAATTCTAGTCAGTAAATATCTGAGTTAACCTTCACCTTCAACAGAGAAACATTCAGTACTGGAGGTAACATTTACTCTCCTCAGAGGATCAGATTAACGTCTGAAAATCGGGAGATACTGATGATCCTCAGCTTCAGTTTGGTAATTATTAATTTTAGCTCTTAGAATGATGTAAATTATTTTTAATGAAATAGAGGAGAATGGCCAGAACTCAAGATGAACTCAAGTTGACAGGAAGACGACAGTAACTCAAATAACCAACCCTCTTTGTGGTTATTTGAGTTACTGTCGTCTTCCTATCAACTAGAGTTCAACTTAAGTGCTGGCCATTCTCTATTTCATTTTTACAATTATTGTAACTAAGTTCGTATATAAGGGAATGTTTATTGCATAATGGATAGTAATTAACACGGAAAGTTAAATATTAAACAACACAGATTTTTTCTGAGACACCAGTAACATAACTCATTAAAAATTACAAGAATCTCCGTGACGCTTACAAACTGAAAAAAAAAAAATCAGATTTCTGAAAAATCAGTCTGAAGAAATAATGGGAAATCAGCTACGAAAATAAGTCTGAATAATTTCCAGTTATGTTAAACATAAAACTAAAACATCCAACACTCTCGTAATATTGTTTATTTAAATCTTGGAAATCATTTTAAAAACTCAACATTATTATAATGACTGGAAATCAAAAATCTAAAATTATAAGTTCAGAACTTGGACAACATCTCTCCATTATTAAACTGAATTAATGCGAACGTTTGCATTATACAATTTAAATTATTTTTTAACTTTGAAGAAGCATATATATATATATATATATATATATATATATATATATATATATATATATATATATATATATATATATATATGTATATATATAAAATGTGCGTGTGTCGTGCCGAATAGGTAAAACTGGTCAGTTAGCAAGAACTCATTATCATTAAGTCTTTTCTAAAGTTTTCTCTTATACATTTAAAGAAATATATTTTGCATTTACGTTAATATAAAAATCAATAATTTTTTACCAAAAGAACCTTAGAAAACTTACCTAACTTCATAACAAGCGAAATTTTATTTAGCCTAATCCAACTAAATATGTTTTATATAAGTTTACAATAATTTAATAAACAAACACAATGAAATATATTTTTGTTAGATTCAGAATAATTTTTGCTAAATTATTGCATACACAAATTTTCGCTTACCCTATTCGACAAGAAATGCATTGTTATTTAAGCCAAAATCTCAAGTTTTACTTATTCGGCACGACATATATATACAAAACTTGCGGCTGGCCGGGAATCGAACCCGTGGGAAGCAAGTCAAAATTCACGACGCTCTGAACATTGGACCATACAATACTTCAAACATCATATACCTAGCTCCACTAGGTACATGAAATCATCCTTCGTGTTTATGAGACAGAAAAAGCACACCAGCAATTCTGAGGCAGGGTGACCCGAAGGAGAAATTTTCAGCATCATTCGCGTTATCACTATTTTGCCGGATGCAATATAATCGCATACAGGCGATCTTAATGTAAAACAAGCCAAGGGGGGGGGATAGAAATCTATCGCTCAAGATGTTTCACACTTCTTCCTTTCGCCAGCACGCTACCTTTTCTCTGAGAAAGCTTAATCCATCTGTTGCATCTCTTGCAACATTGCATAGCTCCTGATGAAGCATATGCCAGAAATTTTAGTGGTGGTATTGTTAGTGGTAGTAATAGTAGGTTTTAAATAGCGCCTGTGGTGATGGTCAGCTATTTTTGTTGCTGATTTAGGGTCTTAGAAGTTCAGGAGATGGTCGTGGAAGTTTTGTCTAGTGCAGGCGTTGTTTAAGTCGTGGCATTATTCCCTGATCCATTGCTTATGTCGTGGTGGTGTTCCTTGATCCGTTGTTTAAAGTTTCTACAAATCTCTCCCAGGTTTAGTTTGCCGCATCCTTCACATGGTATGACATGCAACCCAGAGTTTTTTCTTCTTGTGAAGCTTGTTTCTCATGACTTCCAAGTTCATTACTGTTGATCAGTAAGACACTTGTGCCGGGTGGAAACGTTGAGCATTCTTCATTACATCTGTTGCCCCTGTTCACCTAGCAGTAAGTACCTGGGTATTACTCGACTGATGTGGGTGGCATTCTTGGGTTGTGGTAATACACCTTAGAAAGAGATGGACTTTGAAACGAGCTGAGGTAGCAAAACAGCTCTTTGACTTTGAAACTCATCTGTGTAAAAAAAAAACCAGCGATCTTTATTGACGATTTAGTGTCAAAGATACTTTGTTTTAAACATTCGTCAATCTGTGCTTATTGTATTATTACAAGCACAGGTGTAAACAGGAGACCTTTGGTACCTGGTAATAATTTAGTTCACAAGTAAATGAACAGTCGAGGAGTATGAAAGGAAAGTCAAACACCAAAAGTAGTATTTTTTTGTTTTGAGTACATACATATTCTCACAACTATTATTTACAATATTTACAGAGTGTGCAACAGAACAACAAAGTAGCAGGTACCGTACTTGTAAATTAACGTAATTAGAAAAAGAGAGAGCAAAACTGAGTACACTCGCTGTTATTATCTAATAGATTCATACAAGCGAGACCAGTATGAGTAATCAGCCAGAGCTAGTGAGAGACTAACCTCCAGACCTGAGTGTAGATATAAAGTAAACTCGTCCGAAGTTCACCCTTTCACCCTGAGTGGCTCCTGGTTATAACTAGCAGCTATTCACAGTACAGTTGTGGGGCTTCAACAACTATACAATAGCTACCGGCTATAGGCTGGTTAAATAGGGAATGCAAGATTTGGTTGTACATCATTTATATAATTCCTGACTGTTCTGGAAGTGATGTTTTCTATGCTGACTTTACTTTGGGTAAGAAGGTTGGCGAGATCAGAAACTTAACGAACGGGAAGTGTTAAGAATATCATATGACTGTGTTTGGTAGTGTGGATGATTCTCTCTGTTGCTCCCCCATCCCTGCCATTGTTAATGAAGGAAGTTAGCGCAGTTTAGTAAGATCTTGGTGTAAGTAGTTACAATCCTTGTCGAACGAACAAGTCATAATGAATCCTATGATGCCGCAGCTCCTCGCCCTCGCACCGTGGAGCGGCATGAATTGCAATAGGTCGTCTGTATTACCAGTCTTCTTGTAGCCCTTCAGTTGTAAAGCAGCGTCGTTACTGCAGAGCAATGCTTCAAGCAATCCATCATGCTCACTCTGCATGGTAAACTACACTGATGGCTCTGCAGAGGTGATTTGATTAATGAGTTCACTAGTGTCTAATCGTATGCGTTCGATAGGTAAGCTATCATTCAATCAACCTAGTCACATTATCCCTCTCTCGCCCTAACATGCAGTAAGTAACCTTGAATACATCACGTTACATCATCCTCCCTGACTCCCACAAGACCTTGAGCACATCACGTTACATCAGCCCTTCCTGACTCCCACATGACCTTGAGCACATCACGTTACATCAACCCTCCCTGACTCCCACATGACCTTGAGCACATCACGTTACATCAACCCTCCCTGACTCCCACATGACCTTGAGCACATCACGTTACATCAACCCTCCCTGGCTCCCACATGACCTAGAGCACATCACGTTACATCAACCCTCCCTGGCTCCCACATGACCTCAAGTACATCACATTACATCAACTCTCCCTGGCTCCCACAAGACCTTGAGCACATCACGTTACATCAGCCCTCCCTGACACCCACATGACCTTGAGCACATCACGTTACATCAACCCTCCCTGACTCCCACATGACCTTGAGTACATCACGTTACATCAACCCTCCCTGGCTCTCACATGACCTTGAGCACATCACGTTACATCATCCTCCCTGACTCCCACAAGACCTTGAGCACATCACGTTACATCAGCCCTCCCTGACTCCCACATGACCTTGAGCACATCACGTTACATCAACCCTCCCTGACTCCCATATGACCTTGAGTACATCACGTTACATCAACCCTCCCTGGCTCTCACATGACCTTGAGCACATCACGTTACATCCTCCCTGACTCCCACAAGACCTTGAGCACATCACGTTACATCATCCTTCCCTGGCTCCCACATGACCTTGAGTACATCACGTTACATCATCCCTCCCTGGCTCCCACATGACCTTGAGCACATCACGTTACATCATCCCTCCCTGACTCCCACGTGACCTTGAGTACATCACGTTACATCAACCTTCCCTGGCTCCCACATGACCTTGAGCACATCACGTTACATCAACCCTCCCTGGCTCCCACATGACCTCAAGTACATCACATTACATCAGCTCTCCCTGGCTCCCAAAAGACCTTGAGCACATCACGTTACATCATCCCTCCCTGGCTCCCACATGACCTTGAGTACATCACGTTACATCCCTCCCTGGCTCCCACATGACCTTGAGCACATCACGTTACATCATCCCTCCCTGACTCCCACGTGACCTTGAGTACATCACGTTACATCAACCTTCCCTGGCTCCCACATGACCTTGAGTACATCACGTTACATCAACCCTCCCTGGCTCCCACATGACCTTGAGCACATCACGTTACATCAACCCTCCCTTGCTCCCACATGACCTCAAGTACATCACATTACATCAACTCTCCCTGGCTCCCACAAGACCTTGAGCACATCACGTTACATCAACCCTCCCTGGCACCGACATGACCTTGAGCACATCACGTTACATCAACTCTCCTTGGCTCCCACATGACCTTGAGCACATCACGTTAAATCAACCCTCCCTGGCTCCCACAAGACCTTGAGCACATCACGTTACATCAACTATTACAACCCAGGAGTCCCAAAGGCCTGTTATCCTGGGTGTAAAGGGAGCAAAATAAACACAGCAGAAAACTTTTGACTTATATTATCCTTCACCAATTTAGAACAGAAGCATGTACACTATATACACTATGTACAGTGATAGGTATTAGTGCACTCCACGGTAAGCAAGGCAGAATAGAAGCCACTAGAGAGCAGTCCGTGCTTCAACCAGCTCTAGAATGGGAATGACAAGGGCAGACAGGTGTGTGCACCCACATCACCTCTGCGATTGCCAAAACCATCTTCTCATTGGCTGGAACCTGGGTACCGATTGAACGACGGGGCCTCATCATCAACCCACAGTCCACTGGTTCGCTGGTTGAGGGTGTGTACATGCGCCGAATAAAGGTTACGTACTCTTTGCATGCCACATCAACTCTCCCTGGCTCCCACATGACCTTGAGCACATCACGTTAAATCAACCGTCCCTGGCTCCCACATGACCTAGAGCACATCACGTTACATCAACTCTCCCTGGCTCCCACATGACCTTGAGCACATCACGTTACATCAACTCTCCCTGGTTCCCACATGACCTTGAGCACATCACGTTACATCAACTCTCCCTGGTTCCCACATGACCTTGAGCACATCACGTTACATCAACTCTCCCTGGCTCCCACGTGACCTTGAGCACATCACGTTACATCAACTCTCCCTGGCACCCACATGACCTTGAGCACATCACGATACATCAACTCTCCCTGGCTCCCACATGACCTTGAGCACATCACCTTACATCAACCCTCCCTGGCTCCCACATGACCTCAAGTACATCACATTACATCAACTCTCCCTGGCTCCCACATGACCTTGAGCACATCACGTTACATCAACCCTCCCTGGCTCCCACATGATCTCAAGTACATCACATTACATCAACTCTCCCTGGCTCCCACATGACCTTGAGCACATCACGTTACATCAACCCTCCCTGGCTCCCACATGACCTCAAGTACATCACATTACATCAACTCTCCCTGGCTCCCACATGACCTTGAGCACATCACGTTACATCAACCCTCCCTGGCTCTCACATGACCTTGAGCACATCACGTTACATCAACCCTCCCTGGCTCCCACATGACCTCAAGTACATCACATTACATCAACTCTCCCTGGCTCCCACATGACCTTGAGCACATCACGTTAAATCAACCCTCCCTGACTCCCACATGACCTTGAGCACATCACGTTACATCAACCCTCCCTGGCTCCCACATGACCTTGAGCACATCACGTTAAATCAACCCTCCCTGACTCCCACATGACCTTGACCACATCACGTTACATCAACCCTCCCTGACTCCCACATGACCTTGACCACATCACGTTACATCAACCCTCCCTGGCTCCCACATGACCTTCACCACATCACGTTACACTAAACAGAGAAGGGAAGACTAACGGTTTACTTCTAACACTGACGCTCCACCACACTCCATCCCATGTAAACAAAGAAGGAAAGTTTGTAAGTTTACTTATAACACTGACAGCTGTTTACAACACTTTCATCACACTCCGTAGACTTCATTTCTCTGTGTTAATAAGCCACAATATGAGCTTTATTGATCGACCCCAGGGGGGCGAAAGTCGCTTTAATAAATAACATTACCGCTTCCAGGTCTCACTTACCTTTAGACGAGTGTTTATTATTAAATGGATTTATTGATATTTACGTTTATTATTATTATTATTATTATTATTATTATTATTATTATTATTATTATTATTATTATATTAGTAATCTGAGTAATTTTACATCTTTAAATAGTAATAAATTATTTTAGAAAATAGTTACTTTTGCATGAATATATTAAAGTTGTTTGCATTTGTGCAGAGAGAGAGAGAGAGAGAGAGAGAGAGAGAGAGAGAGAGAGAGAGAGAGAGAGAGAGAGAGAGAGAGAGAGAGAGAGAGAGAGACCATCTTTATATAAAAATCAAATAACTTTCATAGCAGACCTGGGAAAACTTGCTTGGTTTTTTTTCTGATTCTATCGTACCAAATATATTGTGGTAGTGTTTTGTATGTGACAGTATAGGATGGGTGTGAAACACAGATGCATTTACACGGAACTTTTCATGACAACGTTTCGCCCATACAGTGGGCATTGTCGAGTAACGTAATAAAGCCACTGCGTGGGCTAAACGTCATCAGTAAACATTAAGTATGGTGGTGTCTTAATATTTACATGTTAGACCTAACGAAGTTTTAGTCTTAGACGTTTTTCTCAATCAGTCATTAGAGGTAAAGGTTGCTTGTAGAAAGGATGACGGGGAAAGAATATACTTTTGAGTGGAGTGAGGTGGTGGGAGTAGTAGTAACAGGCGGTGCCAGCTGGTGATCGCGTGCTGGCGAACACCATCACACACACCACCCCTGGCACTGTGTGGGTGTGTGTGTGTACTCACGTAGTTGTGGTTGCAGGGGTCGAGTCACAGCTGCTTGCCTCGCCTCGTCACTGATCGCTACTAGGTCTCTTTTTCCTGCTCGATGAGCTTTATCATACCTCTTTTTAAAGCTATGTATGGATCCTGCCTCCACTATATCACTTCCCAGACTATTCCACTTCCCGACAGCTATGTGACTGAAGAAATACTTCCTAACATCCCTGTGATTCATCTGAGAGTTCAACATCCAACTGTGACCCCTTGTTGCTGTGTCCCATTTCTGAAAAATCCTGTCTCTGTCAACCTTGTCGATTCCTCTCAGTATTTTATATGTCGTTTTCCTAGCCCCCATATCTCTCCAGTCTTCCAGTGCCGTCAGGTCGATTTCCCTTAACCTCACCTCGTAGGACATGCCCCTTAGCTTGGATACTAGTCTTGTTACAAACCTTTGCACTTTCTCTAGTTTCCTTACGTGCTTGGCTAGGTGTGGGTTCCAAACTGGTGCCGCATACTCCAATATGGGCCTAACATACACAGTGTACAGGGTCCTGAACTATTCCTTATTAAGATGTCGGAATGCTGTTCTGAGGTTTGCTAGGCGCCCATATGCTGCAGCAGTTGTTTGGTTGATGCACGCCTCAGGAGATGTGCCTGATGTTATACTCACCCCAAGATCCTTTTCCTTGAGTGAGGTTTGTAGATTCTGGCCCACTAGACTGTACTCCGTCTGCGGTCTTCTTTGCCCTTCCCCAATCTTCATGATTTTGCACTTGGTGCGGTTGAACTCCAGGAGCCAGTTGCTGGACCAGGCCTGCAGCCTTTGCAGATCCCTTTGTAGTTCTTCCTGGTCCTCGTCCGATTGGATTCCTCTCATCAACTTCACATCATCTGCAAACAGGGACACTTCGGAGTCTATTCCTTCCCTCATGTTCACAAATACCAGAAATAGAACCGGTCCTAGGACAGACCCCTGTGGAACCCTGCTCGTTACAGGCGCCCATTCTAACACCTCGCCACGTACCATGAGCCACTGTGGTGCCTTCCCTGTTATCCCTGCCTGGTCCTCCAGCTTTTGCACTAATCTCTTGTGTGGAACTGTGTCAAACACCTTCTTGCAGTCCAAGAAAATGCAATCTAACCTTCCCCCCTCCTCTCTCTGTCTCATGTCTTACTGCTGTCATCCTGTCATAGAACTCCAGTAGGTTTGTGACACAGGATATCTTGTCCCTGAAACCGTGCTGGCTGTCGTTGATAAGCTCATTCCTTTCAAGGTGCTCCACCACTCTTCTGAGACTCTCCATGACTTCGCATACTATACATGTCAGTGACACTGGTCTATAGTTTAATGCTTTGTGTCTGTCTCCTTTTTTAAAAACTGGAACTACATTTGCTCTCTTCCATACCTCAGGTAGTCGCCCTATTTCGATAGATGTGTTGAGTGTTGTTACTGGTACACACAGCACCTCTGCTTCCTCTCTCTGGAGCCATGGAGAGATATTATCCGGCCCCATCGCCTTTGAGGTATCTAGCTCACTTAGCAGCCTCTTCACTTCTTCCTCGGTTGTATGTATTGTGTTCAACACTTACGTGTGTGTTTGTGTATTATGTTGGTCGTGTGTGTGTGTGTGTATGTTTTAATGAGCATGTGTGCTCGTGTATACATGAAAGCTCAAGCCAGGCAAGCTTTATAAGCTGACGAGGGAACCTTGTTTGTCCTCCACTCTCTGTCAGTCCGTCCACAAGTCCGGTACGACCCTCATTCTCCTTTAGTCCGTCAACACGTCGGATACGACCCTCAGACTATTATTCGTCAGTTCGTTCACACTCGGATACGACCCTCACACTGTCACTCCGTTCACACGTCGGATACGACCCTCACACTCTCCTTCAGTCCGTCAACACGTCGGATACGACCCTCACACTCTCCTTCAGTCCGTCAAGACGTCGGATACGACCCTCGCACCCTCCTTCAGTCCGTCAACACGTCGGATACGACCCTCACACCCTCCTTCAGTCCGTCAACACGTCGGATACGACCCTCACACCCTCCTTCAGTCCGTCAACACGTCGGATACGACCCTCACACCCTCCTTCAGTCCGTCAACACGTCGGATACGACCCTCACACCCTCCTTCAGTCCGTCAACACGTCGGATACGACCCTCACACCCTCCTTCAGTCCGTCAACACGTCGGATACGACCCTCACACCCTCCTTCAGTCCGTCAACACGTCGGATACGACCCTCACACCCTCCTTCAGTCCGTCAACACGTCGGATACGACCCTCACACCCTCCTTCAGTCCGTCAACACGTCGGATACGACCCTCACACCCTCCTTCAGTCCGTCAACACGTCGGATACGACCCTCACACCCTCCTTCAGTCCGTCAACACGTCGGATATGACCCCTGTAGACGTCAGCTGTCTTTTGAAAATCATTGTTTCAAACTCATTCCTTCATATGCCTATAATACCAGTCACAGGTCCAGGCACCACACACTGGCACTCCCAGGCACCACACACTGGCACTCCCAGGCACCACACACTGGCACTCCCAGGCACCACACACTGGCACTCCCAGGCACCACACACTGGCACTCCCAGGCACCACACACTGGCACTCCCAGGCACCACACACTGGCACTCCCAGGCACCACACACTGGCACTCCCAGGCACCACACACTGGCACTCCCAGGCACCACACTGTCACTCCCAGACACCACACACTGTCACTCCCAGACACCACACACTGGCACTCCCAGGCACCACACACTGGCACTCCCAGACACCACACACTGTCACTCCCAGACACCACACACTGTCACTCCCAGACACCACACACTGTCACTCCCAGACACCACACACTGTCACTCCCAGGCACCACACACTGTCACTCCCAGGCACCACACACTGTCACTCCCAGACACCACACACTGTCACTCCCAGGTACCACACACTGCCACTCCCAGGCACCACACACTGGCACTCCCAGGCACCACACACTGTCACTCCCAGGCACCACACACTGGCACTCCCAGACACCACACACTGTCACTCCCAGGCACCACACACTGCCACTACCAGGCACCACACACTGTCACTCCCAGGCACCACACACTGTCACTCCCAGACACCACACACTGTCACTCCCAGACACCACACACTGTCACTCCCAGACACCACACACTGTCACTCCCAGACACCTCACACTGTCACTCCCAGACATCACACATTCACTCCCAGGCACCACACACTGTCACTCCCAGGCACCACACACTGCCACTCCCAGGCACCACACACTATCACTCCCAGGCACCACACACTGTCACTCCCAGACATCACACATTCACTCCCAGACACCACACACTGTCACTCCCAGGCACCACACACTGTCACTGTCAGACACCGCACACTGTTACTCCCAGGCACCACACACTGTCACTCCCAGACACCACACACTATCACTCCCAGACACCACACACTGGCACTCCCAGGCACCACACACTGTCACTCCCAGACACCACACACTGGCACTATCAGGCACCACACACTGTCACTATCAGGCACCACACACTGTCACTTCCAGTCACCACACACTGTCACTCCCAGACACCACACAGTCACTCCCGGACACCACACACTGTCACTCCCAGGCACCACACACTACTCACAGGCACCACACACTGTCACTCCGAGGCACCACACACTGTCACTCCCAGGCACCACACACTGTCACTCCCAGGCACCACACACTGTCACTTCCAGTCACCACACACTGTCACTCCCAGACACCACACAATCACTCCCAGACACCACACACTGTCACTCCCAGGCACCACACACTACTCACAGGCACCACACACTGTCACTCCCAGGCACCACACACTGTCACTCCCAGGCACCACACACTGGTACTCCCACGCACCGCCGACACTGTCACACCCACGCACCGCCCACACTGTCACGCCCACGCACCGCCTACACTGTCATGCCCACGCACCGCCCAAACTGTCACGCCCACGCACCGCCTACATTGTCACGCCCACGCACTGCATACACTGTCACGCCCACGCACCGCCTACACTGTCATGGCCACGCACCGCCTACACTGTCACGCCCACGCACCGCATACACTGTCACGCCCACGCACCGCCTACACTGTCACGCCCAAGCACCGCCTGCACTGTCACGCCCACGCACCGCCTGCACTGTCACGCCCACGCACCGCCTACACTGTAATGCCCACGCACCGCCTACACTGTCACGCCCACGCACCGCCTACACTGGCACGCCCACGCACCGCCTACACTGTCACGCCCACGCACCGCCTACACTGTCACGCCCACGCACCGCCTACACTGTCACGCCCACGCACCGCCTACACTGTCACGCCCACGCACCGCCTACACTGTCACGCCCACGCACCGCCTACACTGTCACGCCCACGCACCGCCTACACTGTCACGCC
Source organism: Cherax quadricarinatus (assembly GCF_038502225.1). Taxonomy (NCBI): domain Eukaryota; kingdom Metazoa; phylum Arthropoda; class Malacostraca; order Decapoda; family Parastacidae; genus Cherax; species Cherax quadricarinatus. The sequence continues at coordinate 25,824,106 of NC_091335.1, read as the reverse complement.
CACGCACCGCCTACACTGTCAAGCCCACGCACCGCCTACACTGTCACGCCCACGCACCGCCTACACTGTCATGCCCACGCACCGCCTACACTGTCACGCCCACGCACCGCCTACACTGTCACGCCCACGCACCGCCTACACTGTCACACCCACGCACCGCCTACACTGTCACACCCACGCACCGCCTACACTGTCACGCCCACGCACCGCCTACACTGTCACGCCCACGCACCGCCTACACTGTCACGCCCACGCACCGCCTACACTGTCACGCCCACGCACCGCCTACACTGTCACGCCCACGCACCGCCTACACTGTCACACCCACGCACCGCCTACACTGTCACGCCCACGCACCGCCTACACTGTCACGCCCACGCACCGCCTACACTGTCACGCCCACGCACCGCCTACACTGTCACGCCCACGCACCGCCTACACTGTCACGCCCACGCACCGCCTACACTGTCACACCCACGCACCGCCTACACTGTCACGCCCACGCACCGCCTACACTGTCACGCCCACGCACCGCCTAGACTGTCACGCCCACGCACCGCCTACACTCTCACGCCCACGCACCGCCTACACTGTCACGCCCACGCACCGCCTACACTCTCACGCCCACGCACCGCCTACACTGTCACGCCCACGCACCGCCTACACTGTCACCCCCACGCACCGCCTACACTGTCACGCCCACGCACCGCCTACACTGTCACGCCCACGCACCGCCTAGACTGTCACGCCCACGCACCGCCTAGACTGTCACGCCCACGCACCGCCTACACTCTCACGCCCACGCACCGCCTACACTGTCACGCCCACGCACCGCCTAGACTGTCACGCCCACGCACCGCCTACACTGTCACGCCCACGCACCGCCTACACTGTCACGCCCACGCACCGCCTAGACTGTCACGCCCACGCACCGCCTAGACTGTCACGCCCACGCACCGCCTACACTGTCACGCCCACGCACCGCCTAGACTGTCACGCCCACGCACCGCCTAGACTGTCACGCCCACGCACCGCCCACACTGTCACGCCCACGCACCGCCTACACTGTCACGCCCACGCACCGCCTAGACTGTCACGCCCACGCACCGCCTACACTGTCACGCCCACGCACCGCCTACACTGTCACGCCCACGCACCGCCTAGACTGTCACGCCCACGCACCTCCTACACTGTCACGCCCACGCACCGCCTAGACTGTCACGCCCACGCACCTCCTACACTGTCACGCCCACGCACCGCCTAGACTGTCACGCCCACGCACCGCCTAGACTGTCACGCCCACGCACCGCCTAGACTGTCACGCCCACGCACCGCCTACACTGTCACGCCCACGCACCGCCTAGACTGTCACGCCCACGCACCTCCTACACTGTCACGCCCACGCACCGCCTAGACTGTCACGCCCACGCACCGCCTACACTGTCACGCCCACGCACCGCCTAGACTGTCACGCCCACGCACCGCCTAGACTGTCACGCCCACGCACCGCCTAGACTGTCACGCCCACGCACCGCCTAGACTGTCACGCCCACGCACCGCCTAGACTGTCACGCCCACGCACCGCCCACACAGGTTAACAGAAACATTTGTCTTCTGCTGAGAGATATTTTATGAAGGTTGTCGCAGCCTTCATGAAGTGTTACACCGGTGTTCACTCCCATCCCTCGGTGTTCACTCCCATCCCTCGGTGTTCACTCCCATCCCTCGGTGTTCACTCCCATCCCTCGGTGTTCACTCCCATCCCTCGGTGTTCACTCCCATCCCTCGGTGTTCACTCCCATCCCTCGGTGTTCACTCCCATCCCTCGGTGTTCACTCCCATCCCTCGGTGTTCACTCCCATCCCTCGGTGTTCACTCCCATCCCTCGGTGTTCACTCCCATCCCTCGGTGTTCACTCCCATCCCTCAGTGTTCACTCCCATCCCTCAGTGTTCACTCCCATCCCTCGGTGTTCACTCCCATCCCTCGGTGTTCACTCCCATCCCTCAGTGTTCACTCCCATCCCTCGGTGTTCACTCCCATCCCTCGGTGTTCACTCCCATCCCTCGGTGTTCACTCCCATCCCTCGGTGTTCACTCCCATCCCTCGGTGTTCACTCCCATCCCTCGGTGTTCACTCCCATCCCTCGGTGTTCACTCCCATCCCTCGGTGTTCACTCCCATCCCTCGGTGTTCACTCCCATCCCTCAGTGTTCACTCCCATCCCTCCGTGTTCACTCCCATCCCTCGGTGTTCACTCCCATCCCTCGGTGTTCACTCCCATCCCTCAGTGTTCACTCCCATCCCTCGGTGTTCACTCCCATCCCTCGGTGTTCACTCCCATCCCTCGGTGTTCACTCCCATCCCTCAGTGTTCACTCCCATCCCTCGGTGTTCACTCCCATCCCTCGGTGTTCACTCCCATCCCTCAGTGTTCACTCCCATCCCTCAGTGTTCACTCCCATCCCTCAGTGTTCACTCCCATCCCTCGGTGTTCACTCCCATCCCTCGGTGTTCACTCCCATCCCTCGGTGTTCACTCACAATGCTCGGTGTTCACTCACAACCCTCAGTGTTCACTCCCATCCCTCGGTGTTCACTCCCATCCCTCAGTGTTCACTCCCATCCCTCAGTGTTCACTCCCATCCCTCAGTGTTCACTCCCATCCCTCAGTGTTCACTCCCATCCCTCAGTGTTCACTCCCATCCCTCAGTGTTCACTCCCATCCCTCAGTGTTCACTCCCATCCCTCGGTGTTCACTCCCATCCCTCGGTGTTCACTCCCATCCCTCGGTGTTCACTCACAATGCTCGGTGTTCACTCCCATCCCTCAGTGTTCACTCCCATCCCTCGGTGTTCACTCCCATCCCTCAGTGTTCACTCCCATCCCTCAGTGTTCACTCCCATCCCTCAGTGTTCACTCCCATCCCTCAGTGTTCACTCCCATCCCTCAGTGTTCACTCCCATCCCTCGGTGTTCACTCCCATCCCTCGGTGTTCACTCCCATCCCTCGGTGTTCACTCACAATGCTCGGTGTTCACTCACAACCCTCAGTGTTCACTCCCATCCCTCGGTGTTCACTCCCATCCCTCAGTGTTCACTCCCATCCCTCAGTGTTCACTCCCATCCCTCAGTGTTCACTCCCATCCCTCAGTGTTCACTCCCATCCCTCAGTGTTCACTCCCATCCCTCAGTGTTCACTCCCATCCCTCAGTGTTCACTCCCATCCCTCGGTGTTCACTCCCATCCCTCGGTGTTCACTCCCATCCCTCGGTGTTCACTCACAATGCTCGGTGTTCACTCCCATCCCTCAGTGTTCACTCCCATCCCTCGGTGTTCACTCCCATCCCTCGGTGTTCACTCCCATCCCTCGGTGTTCACTCACAATGCTCGGTGTTCACTCACAACCCTCAGTGTTCACTCCCATCCCTCGGTGTTCACTCCCATCCCTCAGTGTTCACTCCCATCCCTCAGTGTTCACTCCCATCCCTCAGTGTTCACTCCCATCCCTCAGTGTTCACTCCCATCCCTCAGTGTTCACTCCCATCCCTCAGTGTTCACTCCCATCCCTCAGTGTTCACTCCCATCCCTCGGTGTTCACTCCCATCCCTCGGTGTTCACTCACATCCCTCGGTGTTCACTCCCATCAATGCTCCGTGTTCACTCCCATCCCTCAGTGTTCACTCCCATCCCTCGGTGTTCACTCCCATCCCTCAGTGTTCACTCCCATCCCTCAGTGTTCACTCCCATCCCTCAGTGTTCACTCCCATCCCTCAGTGTTCACTCCCATCCCTCAGTGTTCACTCCCATCCCTCGGTGTTCACTCCCATCCCTCGGTGTTCACTCCCATCCCTCGGTGTTCACTCACAATGCTCGGTGTTCACTCACAACCCTCAGTGTTCACTCCCATCCCTCGGTGTTCACTCCCATCCCTCAGTGTTCACTCCCATCCCTCAGTGTTCACTCCCATCCCTCAGTGTTCACTCCCATCCCTCAGTGTTCACTCCCATCCCTCAGTGTTCACTCCCATCCCTCAGTGTTCACTCCCATCCCTCAGTGTTCACTCCCATCCCTCGGTGTTCACTCCCATCCCTCGGTGTTCACTCCCATCCCTCGGTGTTCACTCACAATGCTCGGTGTTCACTCCCATCCCTCAGTGTTCACTCCCATCCCTCGGTGTTCACTCCCATCCCTCAGTGTTCACTCCCATCCCTCAGTGTTCACTCCCATCCCTCAGTGTTCACTCCCATCCCTCAGTGTTCACTCCCATCCCTCAGTGTTCACTCCCATCCCTCGGTGTTCACTCCCATCCCTCGGTGTTCACTCCCATCCCTCGGTGTTCACTCACAATGCTCGGTGTTCACTCACAACCCTCGGTGTTCACTCACAATGCTCGGTGTTCACTCACATCCCTCGGTGTTCACTCGCAACCCTCTGTGTTCACTCCCATCCCTCGGTGTTCACTCACAATGCTCGGTGTTCACTCACAACCCTCGGTGTTCACTCACAATGCTCGGTGTTCACTCACAACCCTCGGTGTTCACTCACAATGCTCGGTGTTCACTCACATCCCTCGGTGTTCACTCGCAACCCTCTGTGTTCACTCACAACCCTCGGTGTTCACTCAACCCTCGGTGTTCACTCACAATGCTCGGTGTTCACTCACAACCCTCGGTGTTCACTCACAACCCTCGGTGTTCACTCACATCCCTCGGTGCTCACGCACAACCCTCTGTGTCCACTCACAACCCTCGGTGTTCACTCACATCCCTCAGTGTTCATTCACATCCCTCGGTGTTCACTCACAACCCTCTGTGTCCACTCACAACCCTCGGTGTTCACTCACATCCCTCTGTGTTCACTCACACCCATCGGTGTTCACTCACACCCCTCAGTGCTCACTCACATTCCTCGGTGTTCACTCACACCCCTCGGTGTTCACTCACACCCCTCGGTGTTCACTCACACCCCTCGGGTGTTCACACACATCCCTCGGTGTTCACTCCCATCCCTCGGTGTTCACTCACAACCCTCGGTGTTCACTCCCATCCCTCGGTGTTCACTCCCATCCCTCGGTGTTCACTCCCATCCCTCGGTGTTCACTCCCATCCCTCGGTGTTCACTCCCATCCCTCGGTGTTCACTCCCATCCCTCGGTGTTCACTCCCATCCCTCGGTGTTCACTCCCATCCCTCGGTGTTCACTCACAACCCTCGGTGTTCACTCCCATCCCTCAGTGTTCACTCACAACCCTCGGTGTTCACTCCCATCCCTCAGTGTTCACTCACAACCCTCGGTGTTCACTCCCATCCCTCAGTGTTCACTCCAATCCCTCGGTGTTCACTCCCATCCCTCGGTGTTCACTCCCATCCCTCAGTGTTCACTCCCATCCCTCGATGTTCACTCCCATCCCTCGGTGTTCACTCCCGTCCCTCGGTGTTCACTCCCATCCCTCGGTGTTCACTCCCATCCCTCGGTGTTCACTCCCATCCCTCGGTGTTCACTCCCATCCCTCGGTGTTCACTCCCATCCCTCGGTGTTCACTCCCATCCCTCGGTGTTCACTCCCATCCCTCAGTGTTCACTCATATCCCTCGGTGTTCACTCCCATCCCTCAGTGTTCACTCACATCCCTCGGTGTTCACTCCCATCCCTCGGTGTTCACTCACATCCCTCGGTGTTCGCTCACACCCCTCGGTGTTCACTCACACCCCTCGGTGTTCACTCACATCCCTCGGTGTTCACTCACACCCCTCGGTGTTCACTCACATCCCTCGGTGTTCACTTACATCCCTCGGTGTTCACTCACATCCCTCGGTGTTCACTCACAACCCTCGGTGTTCACTCACATCCCTCGGTGTTCACTCACAACCCACGGTGTTCACTCACATCCCTCGGTGTTCACTCACAACCCTCGGTGTTCACTCACAACCCTCGGTGCTCACTCACAACCCTCGGTGTTCACTCACATCCCTCGGTGTTCACTCACACCCCTCTGTGTCACTCACAACCCTCGGTGTTCACTCACATCCCTCGGTGTTCACTCACAACCCTCGGTGTTCACTCACAACCCTCGACGTTCACTCAAAACCCTCGGTGTTCACTCACAACCCTCGGTGTTCACTCAAAACCCTCTGTGTCCACTCACAACCCTCGGTGTTCACTCACATCCCTCGGTGTTCACTCACACCCCTCGGTGTTCACTCACATTCCTCGGTGTTCACTCACACCCCTCGGTGTTCACTCACACCCCTCGGTGTTCACTCACACCCCTCGGGTGTTCACTCACATCCCTCGGTGTTCACTCACAACCCTCGGTGTTCACTCACAACCCTCGGTGTTCACTCACAATGCTCGGTGTTCACTCACAACCCTCGGTGTTCACTCACAATGCTCGGTGTTCACTCACATCCCTCGGTGTTCACTCACAACCCTCGGTGTTCACTCAACCCTCGGTGTTCACTCACAATGCTCGGTGTTCACTCACATCCCTCGGTGTTCACGCACAACCCTCTGTGTCCACTCACAACCCTCGGTGTTCATTCACATCCCTCAGTGTTCACTCACATCCCTCGGTGTTCACTCACAACCCTCTGTGTCCACTCACAACCCTCGGTGTTCACTCACATCCCTCTGTGTTCACTCACACCCATCGGTGTTCACTCACACCTCTCAGTGCTCACTCACATTCCTCGGTGTTCACTCACACCCTTCGGTGTTCACTCACACCCCTCGGGTGTTCACACACATCCCTCGGTGTTCACTCACAACTTTCGGTGTTCACTCACAACCCTCGGTGTTCACTCACAATCCTCTGTGTTCACTCACATCCCTCGGTGTTCACTCACAACCCTCGGTGTTCACTCACATCCCTCGGTGTTCACTCACATCCCTCGGTGTTCACTCACATCCCTCGGTGTTCACTCATAACCCTCGGTGTTCACTCACATCCCTTGGTGTTCACTCACAACCCTCTGTGTCCACTCACAACCCTCAGTGTTCACTCACATCCCTCGGTGTTCACTCACAACCCTCGGTGTTCACTCACATCCCTCGGTGTTCACTCACATCCATAGGTGTTCACTGACAACCCTCGGTGTTCACTCACAGGTTGTGTTTAACACCCAACCCTCGGTGTTCACTCACAGGTTGTGTTTAACACCCAACCCTCGGTGTTCACTCACACCCCTCGGTGTTCACTCACATCCCTCGGTGTTCACTCACAACCCTCGGTGTTTACTCACAACCCTCTGTGTCCACTCACAACCCTCGGTGTTCACTCACAACCCTCGGTGTCCACTCACAACCCTCGGTGTTCACTCACAACCCTCGGTGTTCACTCACAACCCTCGGTGTTCACTCACATCCCTCGGTGTTCACTCACAACCCTCGGTGTTCACTCACAACCCTCGGTGTTCGCTCACATCCCTCGGTGTTCACTCACATCCCTCGGTGTTCACTCACATCCCTCGGTGTTCACTCAACGCTCGGTGTTCGCTCACATCCTTCGGTGTTCATTCACATCCCTCGGTGCTCACATCCCTCGGTGTTCACTCACACCCCTCGGTGTTGACTCACACCCCTCGGTGTTCACTCACACCCCTCGGGTGTTCACTCACATCCCTCGGTGTTCACTCACAACCCTCGGTGTTCACTCACAACCCTCGGTGTTCACTCACAATCCTCGGTGTTCACTCACATCCCTCGGTGTTCACTCACATCCCTCGGGGTTCACGCACAACCCTCTGTGTCCACTCACAACTCTCGGTGTTCACTCACATCCCTCGGTGTTCACTCACAACCTTCTGTGTCCACTCACAACCCTCGGTGTTCACTCACATCCCTCGGTGTTCACTCACAACCCTCTGTGTCCACTCACAACCCTCGGTGTTCACTCACATCGCTCGGTGTTCACTCACACCCCTCGGCGTTCACTCACACCCCTCGGTGTTCACTCACATTCCTCGGTGTTCACTCACACCCCTAGGTGTTCACTCACAACCCTCGGTGTTCACTCACATCGCTCGGTGTTCACTCACACCCCTCGGCGTTCACTCACACCCCTCGGTGTTCACTCACATTCCTCGGTGTTCACTCACACCCCTTGGTGTTCACTCACACCCCTCGGTGTTCACTCACACCCCTCGGATGTTCACTCACATCCCTCGGTGTTCACTCACAACCCTCGGTGTTCACTCACAACCCTCGGTGTTCACTCACAACCCTCGGTGTTCACTCACAACCCTCGGTGTTCACTCCCATCCCTCGGTGTTCACTCCCATCCCTCGGTGTTCACTCACACCCCTCGGTGTTCACTCACATTCCTCGGCGTTCACTCACACCCCTCGGTGTTCACTCACACCCCTCGGTGTTCACTCACACCCCTCGGGTGTTCACTCACATCCCTCGGTGTTCACTCACAATGCTCGGTGTTCACTCACAACCTTCGGTGTTCACTCACAATGCTCGGTGTTCACTCACAACCCTCGGTGTTCACTCACAATGCTCGGTGTTCACTCACATCCCTCGGTGTTCACTCACAACCCTCTGTGTTCACTCACAACCCTCGGTGTTCACTCACAATGCTCGGTGTTCACTCACATCCCTCGGTGTTCACTGACAACCCTCGGTGTTCACTCACAACCCTCGGTGTTCACTCACATCCTTCGGTGCTCACGCACAACCCTCTGTGTCCACTCACAACCCTCGGTGTTCACTCACATCCCTCAGTGTTCACTCACATCCCTCGGTGTTCACTCACAACCCTCTGTGTCCACTCACAACCCTCGGTGTTCACTCACACCCATCAGTGTTCACTCACACCCCTCAGTGCTCACTCACATTCCTCGGTGTTCACTCACACCCCTCGGTGTTCACTCACACCCCTCGGTGTTCACTCACACCCCTCGGTGTTCACTCACACCCCTCGGGTGTTCACACACAACCCTCGGTGTTCACTCACAACCCTCGGTGTTCACTCACAATCCTCGGTGTTCACTCACATCCCTCGGTGTTCACTCACAACCCTCGGTGTTCACTCACATCCCTCGGTGTTCACTCACATCCCTCGGTGTTCACTCACATCCCTCTGTGTTCACTCATAACCCTCGGTGTTCACTCACATCCCTTGGTGTTCACTCACATCCCTCTGTGTTCACTCACATCCCTCGGTGTTCACTCACAACCCTCGGTGTTCACTCACATCCCTCGGTGTTCACTCACATCCCTAGGTGTTCACTCACAACCCTCGGTGTTCACTCACAGGTTGTTTTTAACACCCAACCCTCGGTGTTCACTCACACCCCTCGGTGTTCACTCACATCCCTCGGTGTTCACTCACAACCCTCGGTGTCCACTCACAACCCTCGGTGTCCACTCACAACCCTCGGTGTTCACTCACAACCCTCGGTGTTCACTCACAACCCTCGGTGTTCACTCACATCCCTCGGTGTTCACTCACAACCCTCGGTGTTCACTCACATCCCTCGGTGTTCACTCACAACCCTCGGTGTTCACTCACAACCCTCGGTGTTCGCTCACATCCCTCGGTGTTCACTCACATCCATCGGTGTTCACTCATCCCTCGGTGTTCACTCAACCCTCGGTGTTCGCTCACATCCTTCGGTGTTCATTCACATCCCTCGGTGCTCACATCCCTCGGTGTTCACTCACACCCCTCGGTGTTCACTCACACCCCACGGGTGTTCACTCACATCCCTCGGTGTTCACTCACAACCCTCGGTGTTCACTCACAACCCTCGGTGTTCACTCACAATCCTCGGTGTTCACTCACATCCCTCGGTGTTCACTCACAACCCTCGGTGTTCACTCACATCCCTCAGTGTCCACTCACATCCCTCGGTGTTCACTCACAACCTACTGTGTCCACTCACAACCCTCGGTGTTCACTCACATCGCTCGGTGTTCACTCACACCCCTCGGCGTTCACTCACACCCCTCGGTGTTCACTCACATTCCTCGGTGTTCACTCACACCCCTAGGTGTTCACTCACACCCCTCGGTGTTCACTCACACCCCTCGGGTGTTCACTCACATCCCTCGGTGTTCATTCACAACCCTCAGTGTTCACTCACAACCCTCTGTGTTCACTCACAACTCTCGGTGTTCACTCACAACCCTCGGTGTTCACTCACAATCCTCGGTGTTCACTCACATCCCTCGGTGTTCACTCACAATGCTCGGTGTTCACTCAGAACCCTCGGTGTTCACTCACATCCCTCGGTGCTCACTCACATCCCTCGGTGTTCACTCACATCCCTCGGTGTTCACTCATAACCCTCGGTGTTCACTCACATCCCTTGGTGTTCACTCACAACCCTCTGTGTCCACTCACAACCCTCAGTGTTCACTCACATCCCTCGGTGTTCACTCACAACCCTCGGTGTTCACTCACATCCCTCGGTGTTCACTCACAGGTTGTGGTTAACATTCAACCCTCGGTGTTCACTCACAGGTTGTGGTTAACACCCAACCCTCGGTGTTCACTCACAGGTTGTGGTTAACACCCAACCCTCGGTGTTCACTCACACCCCTCGGTGTTCACTCACAACCCTCGGTGTTCACTCACAGGTTGTGGTTAACAACCAACCCTCGGTGTTCACTCACACACCTCGGTGTTCACTTACAACCCTCGGTGTTCACTCACATCCCTCGGTGTTCATTCACAATTCTCGGTGTTCGCTCACATCCCTCGGTGTTCACTCACATCCCTCGGTGTTCACTCAACCCTCGGTGTTCACTCACATCCTTCGGTGTTCATTCACATCCCTCGGTGCTCACATCCCTCGGTGTTCACTCACAACCCTCGGTGTTCACTCACACCCCTCGGTGTTTACTCACAACCCTCGGTGTTCACTGAACCCTCGGTGTTCACTCACAACCCTCGATGTTCAATCACAACCCTCGGTGTTCACTCACACCCCTCGGTGTTCACTCACACCCCTCGGTGTTCACTCACAGCCCTCGGTGTTCACTGAACCCTCGGTGTCCACTCACAACCCTCGGTGTCCACTCACAACCCTCGGTGTTCAATCACAACCCTCGGTGTTCACTCACAGGTTGTGGTTAACACACAATCGGTACTCACAACCCTCGGTGTTCACTCACAGCCCTCGGTGTTCACTCAGGTTGTGGTTAACACACAACCCTCTGTGTTCACTCACAGGTTGTGCTTAACACAACCCTCGGTGTTTACTCAAACTGTGCTTAACACAACCCTCGGTGTTCACTCACAGGTTATGGTTAATACAACCCTCGGTGTTCACTCATAGGTTGTGGTTAACTCAACTGTCGGTGTTCACTCACAGCTTGTGGTTAATGCTCAACTCTCGGTGTTCACTCACAGGTTGTGGTTAAGACACAACTCTCGGTGTTCACTCATAGGTTGTGGTCATTGCTGAACCCTCGGTGTTCACTTGCTGGTTGTGGTCATTGCTGAACCCTCGGTGTTCACTTGCTGGTTGTGGTCAACGCACAACCCTCGGTGTTCACTCACAGGTTGTGGTCAACACACAACCCTCGATGTTCACTCACAGGTTGGCGTCAACACAACCCTCGGTGTTCACTCACAGGTTGTGGTCAACACACAACCCTCGGTGTTCACTCACAGGTTGTGGTCAACACACAACCCTCGGTGTTCACTCACAGGTTGTGGTCAACACACAACCCTAGGTGTTCACTCACAGGTTGTGGTCAACACACAACCCTCGGTGTTCACTCACAGGTTGTGGTCAACACACAACCCTCGGTGTTCACTCACAGGTTGTGGTCAACACACAACCCTCGGTGTTCACTCACAGGTTGTGGTCAACACACAACCCTCGGTGTTCACTCACAGGTTGTGGTCAACACACAACCCTCGGTGTTCACTCACAGGTTGTGGTCAACACACAACCCTCGGTGTTCACTCACAGGTTGTGGTCAACACACAACCCTCGGTGTTCACTCACAGGTTGTGGTCAACACACAACCCTCGGTGTTCACTCACAGGTTGTGAACACTCAACCCTCGGTGTTCACTCACAGGTTGGCATCAACACACAACCCTCGGTGTTCACTCACAGGTTGTGGTCAACACACAACCCTCGGTGTTCACTCACAGGTTGTGGTCAACACACAACCCTCGGTGTTCACTCACAGGTTGTGGTCAACACACAACCCTCGGTGTTCACTCACAGGTTGTGGTCAACACACAACCCTCCGTGTTCACTCACAGGTTGTGGTCAACACACAACCCTCGGTGTTCACTCACAGGTTGTGGTCAACACACAACCCTCGGTGTTCACTCACAGGTTGTGGTCAACACACAACCCTCGGTGTTCACTCACAGGTTGTGAACACTCAACCCTCGGTGTTCACTCACAGGTTGGCGTCAACACACAACCCTCGGTGTTCACTCACAGGTTGTGGTCAACACACAACCCTCGGTGTTCACTCACAGGTTGTGGTCAACACACAACCCTCGGTGTTCACTCACGGATTTCACGTCTGACCTGCATTTTTTTTTCTCGATGAGGCTTATTTTGTGACTTTCATAGCACATCCCCGCACACGTGTGTGTGTGTGTGTGTTTGTATATATATATATATATATATATATATATATATATATATATATATATATATATATATATATATATATATATATATAATAACGAACGATAAAAAATGCAAAATAGTCATAAGGGGAGTTGAATGATATCTCTAAACCTTTCGTGTTGCAATCAACACATTAAGAGCTTGCAATGTTGTAGAAATGAGTAGGAAGTCCAGGCAGATAGAGCCGTTACCATGAACGAATCTCTTTGGACTTAATACTCATTTCTGTAATAATGAAGGCTCATGATGTGTTGATTACAACACGAAACCCCAAGAGCTATCATTCAACTCCCCCAGTTAAAAACAGTAGAGGAGTGTTATTAGATTGAGAGTTGGTAGTGTCGGAAAGATGGATTGAATATTTTGAGGAACTGTTAAATATTTGATGATGATAGGGAAGCTGTGATTTCGTGCACTGGGAATGTAGGTATAACATCTTTTTATGAGTGAGGAAGAGCCAGATGTGAGTGTAGGGGAAGTACATGAGGCTGTGGGTAGAATGAAAGGGTAGAATTGCAACCTGAATGAAAGGTAGAATTGCAAGCTTTGCCTTTGTATAAAGGCAAAGGTTGCAATAGAGAATGTAAGACTCAGAATGTTTTAATCCTGTATAATTGGTGAGGTGTACGGTAGAGTTATTATTGAGAGAATTAAAAGTAAGGACGGAGAGTAGAATCGCAGATGAACAAGAAGGCTTTAGGAAGGGTAGGGGGTGTAGAGACCAAGTGTTGACAGTGAAACACGTAAGCGAATAGTATTTAGATAAAGGTAAAGAGGCATTCGTTGAATTTATGATTTAGAAAAGGCATATGGTAGAATGGCTAGGGATATTACCAAAGCAGATATTACTGAAGGTTACTGAAAGCAGTGAAGAGTTTTTAAGAGGATAGTGAGGCTCAGATTAGAGTATGCAGGAGAGAGGGAGATTATTTCCCAGTAAAAGTGGGCCTTAGACAAGGATGTGGGATGTCACGGTGGTTGTTCAATATATTTATTGATGGGGTTGTAAGAGAAGTGAATGTTCGGGTGTTGGCAAGAGGTGTGGAGTTAAAAGATAAAAAAATCTAACACAAAGTGGGAGTTGTCACAGTTGCTTTATGCTGATGACACTGTGCTTTTGGGAGATCCTGAAGAAAAATTGCAAAAGTTAATGGACGAATTTGGAAGGGTATGTAAAAGAAAATTAAAAGCGAGCACAGGAAAGAGCAAGGTAATGAAAGCTACAAAAAAAATTGGTAATAAAATACTGTATATCAGATTGAAGGGAGGAAGTATGGAGGAAGTGAATGTATTCAGATATTTGGGAGTGGACGTGTCAGCAGATGGGTCTATGAAGGATGAGGTGAACATAAAATTGGGGAGGGAAAAAAGTGAGTGGTGCACTGGGAAGTCTGTAGAGACAAGGAACGTTATCCATGGAAGCAAAAAGAAGAATGCTCTTATATGAAGATGAAGAAACAAAGAGAATGTTGCAACAAGGAGAAGGCAGCCTCTCTTGAACTCTCATTCCGAGAGAGGCTGCAGCAGGTGACAAACCCGCACTGCGCTACCCTGAGAAAACTTCCCTTTACTCCTTCAGTTGCTGCCTTGCAACTTTGCATAGCTCTTGATTACGCATCGAGAAGTGTGAGAGTACTTGAGCTACAGGTTTCCACCCCCCATGGCTTTGTAGACAGCCTGTGCTGTCTACCAGCTAAGTTCATATTTCATGCTATGCTCGTGCTGTCACCTATAGGCCCATACCCAGTTCAGAAACACCATGCTTACACCGCTCTCACTCAGCGTCCAGGCATCCTAGAGACAACACAAGGCCTACCCCTCTCTCCCTCGCAGCCTGGCCCCTCGGGGCCTTGGGCACTAAAACACTGCCTGTGTACCCACGATCTCACAAATAAAGTAAGAAGCCTCCGAGGTCTTATCATTTCATCCACCGCCTGCAGCACCCTACACAAGAAGCATCCGTCTCTCAACGAGTTATCCTGATGTGTCTGCAAGTTTCAGCATCCAGACACACGTACAAGCAGGATCTAGCCGAAATTTGCCGAATTTCTTTGATAAATGTAAGCGACTCAGCGCCACAGCGTCCCACGCTGTTCAAGTCACGTGTTCAGCGTATGGGTCTGCTGTTGTTGTTCAGCTCAGCACGGGTATTTCAGCAAGTCAGAGGTGAGTTTGCGGTGATTTTAGTGTCTAGTGTGCGTGTCTCCCTCGTGTGTTGTGAGGTGAGAATAGCAAGGCGCGGCGGTCCTTGTTCTACCATACGCCCCTCACCTCACACTGCAACCATGCTCCTCGCCACCACATACCATACACCACCATGCTCCTCGCCACCACACTACCATACACCACCATGCTCCTCGCCTCGTCACCACACTACCGTACACCATCATGCTCTCACTCCCTTTCTGCTGTTTCTGTGAATTCTGTGCGAATTCTTGGCTAGAGCTGTGTATCTGAGTGCCCGAGGTCACTCGAAGCCACGTGGAGCTACAAGCCACGTAGGTTTAGCCAGATCCCAAGCCACCCTGTGATTTTCTGCCCGCATCATTTCACTGACGTCACGATGCTGTCGTGACGTCACCGTTGCCTGACGTCACTAGGATGTCACCCCATAACATCCCTCACTTCACTCTAGGACGTCACCTATATATATATATATATATATATATATATATATATATATATATATATATATATATATATATATATATATATATATATATATATATATATACGTCGTGCCGAATAGGCAGAACTTGCCATCTTGGCTTAAATAGCAACGCTCATCTTGCCATATAGGACAAGTGAAAATTTATGTATGCAATAATTTCGCCAAAATCATTCTGAACCTAACGAAAAAAATATATTTCACTGTGTTTGTTTAGTATTAAATTATTGTAAACAAATCTAAAATATATTTAGTTGGGTTAGGCTAAAATAAATTTTTCTTGTTATAATAAGGTTAGGTAAGTTTTCTAAGTTCCTTTTGGTGCAAAATAATAAATTTTTACATCAACATTAATGAAAAAAATATATCTTAAAACGTATGAGAGAAAATTTTAGAAAGGACTTAATTTTAAATGAGTTCTTGCTAACTGACCAGTTTTACATATTCGGCACGACATATATATATATATATATATATATATATATATATATATATATATATATATATATATATATATATATATATATATATACATATATATATATATATATATATATATATATAATAATAATAATAATAATAATAATAATAAAATGATTTGTATATTTGTACTTTAAAGTTAGGTCCTTATCAGCAGATACCATCACAGGCGACATGACCTTCCCTGCTGCTCATGATTCACTGTTCTTAAGCACCACCAAGGCGGGTTAGTGAGTGGACAAGTTTCATAATGTTTAGTCAGTGTGTGGGAATGTGTAAATGACGTTTTCTGCCTCTGTAAGTTAGGCTCAGAGCCCCATGAGAAAGTATGGTAACTTGAGTCTCACAGCTCCCGATCTCCACCTCGCCTGCGTTTTTCTTTGTTGTTTGTATATGGCGCTTATTATTTTCTGCCGCGCAGCGCCTCAGGTGATCTCTTCGACTGATGAAAACCTCATATGGAAGAAAAGATATATAGAGAGAAAGCTTTTATTCCTGTTTCTGTATCCATGGGGCGAGGTTCTTCTTGGTATCGTTAGTTTAGTGCTCTCTACTCTCTTCTCTGATCTAAAGTCAGTAAGAATATAGTAACCTAGTTCGTCAGCTGACGTACTGCTGTAGCTAAGGCCAAGGGCTGTACCAGTACCGGAGGGTCGAGTTGAGCGCCCATGGAAGATATAGGAACAGTAAATAGGAAATGCCTATCATGAGGTGTTCTTTCTGCTGGAAGGGGAACTTTGTTCTTTCCAAGACCGATGTCAGGCATTGCTGAAACGGTGAATTACAGAATAAGTCTATTAACGACAATTCACCTGCTCTGGTGTAACGTATAATAAGAAGACACTTGTGTGTTTGGTTCAACCCTTGTTGGCTTTTGCCATCTACTATGAGTCTATCCCACCAGGACTGTTTGTGGTGTTCCAGGAGCGGGTCTACTTGAGAGGTCTGCAAGGATATCCCACTAACAAGGCCCTCCAGTAAACTTGGACTGTTAAAATAAAAGAGGAACTCTCAAGTTACTTCTCCACTAACTCACTAGATGAAGTACACCAAGACAAGAACGTGTGTTATTTATACACAGAGAAAGAGAGGGTTATTAACCCCAGTCAAACTGGAAAGGGTGAAGACTTTCCAGAGTTTTAACTTCAAGAGTTCGTCGTGTTGACTAAGTTTTGGGATGTGGAAGAAGAATGCTCGCTTCAAGAGAGTTAAACCAGGAAAGACAGGCACCTTATGAGGAAGATACAATGCATCTTGGCCATGGAATTCCCTTATTTTCTTCTCCAGGCATTTCATCAGTTAAGCTTTTCCTTAAAGATGATGGGAATGGGCTAGGACCCTATCATTTTTTTCTATGACTCTCTCTGGCAGATGGATCAGGAGTGACGGCCTTGTCAGTTCAACTCTGTTTTCATAATTAACTTCTATTTTAAAATGACTTTTAGTTATTGTCTACTAACGATCTCTCTCACACACACACACATATCTATATCTAATTTCTATATCTAATATATATATATATATATATATATATATATATATATATATATATATATATATATATATATATATATATATATATATATATATATATATTGTGCCGAATAGGTAAACTTACAATTTTGGCTTAAACAGCAACGGCCTTCTTGCCGAATAAGGCAAGCAAAAATTTGTGTATGCAACAATTTGGCAAAAATCATTCTGAACCTAACGGAGAAAAATATATATTTCATTGTGTTTATTATTAAATTATTGTAAACTTATTTAAAATATATTTAGTTGGATTAGGCTAAATTAAATTGCGCTTGTTATAATAAGGTTAGGTGAGTTTTCTAAGGTTCTTTTGGTACAAAATTATTAATTTTTACATTAACATAAATGAAAAAATATATCTTTAAAAATATCAGAGAAAATTTTAGAAAGGACTTAATTTTAAATGAGTTCCTGCTAATTGACCAGTTTTACCTATTAGGCACGACACACA
Source organism: Cherax quadricarinatus (assembly GCF_038502225.1). Lineage (NCBI taxonomy): Eukaryota > Metazoa > Arthropoda > Malacostraca > Decapoda > Parastacidae > Cherax > Cherax quadricarinatus. Next base: position 25,806,365 of record NC_091335.1, on the reverse strand, counting down.
CACACACACACACACACACTTTGTGTATATATATATATATATATATATATATATATATATATATATATATATATATATATATATATATATATATATATATATATATATATATATGCAATAAGATCACAGTAAACAGGTGATTTCAGAATATGCAAAACAACCACTCTGAAAGAATAGAGAAATTCCCAGCGCTTTGGTGACTACTCAAATTATCAAGGAACTATCATAGTTCCTTGATAATGTGAGTGGTCACCAAAGCGCTTGGAATTTCTCTATTCTTTCAGAGTGGTTGTTTTGCATATATATATATATATATATATATATATATATATATATATATATATATATATATATATATATATATATATATATATATATATATATATATATAGGTAGTAGGTTGGTAGACAGCAACCGCCCAGGGAGGTACTACCGTCCTGCCAAGTGAGTGTAAAACGAAAGCCTGTAATTGTTTTACATGATGGTAGGATTGCTGGTGTTTTTTGTCTGTCTCATAAATATGCAAGATTACAGGTATGTCTTGCTACTTCTACTTGCACTTAGGTCACACTACACATACATGTACATGTTTATTTATACACACTCATCTGAATTTTCTTTGATTTTATCTTGATAGTTCTTGGTCTTATTATTTTTCCTTTTATATCCATGGGGAAGTGGAATAAGAATCTTTCCTCCGTAAGCCATGCGTGTTGTAAAAGTCAACTAAAATGCCAGGAACAATGGGCTAGTAACCCCTTTTCCTGTAATAATTACTAAAAAGAATAAGAAAATTGTCAAAGTGGGAAGTCTGAATGTGCGTGGATGTTGTGCAAATGATAAGAAAGAGATGATTGTGGATGTTATGAATGAGAAGAAGCTGGATGTCGTGGCTTTAAGTGAAACAAAGCTGAAGGGGGTGGGAGAGTTTCAATGGAGAGGAATAAATGGGATTAGGTCAGGGGTTTCAAATAGAGTTAGAGCTAAAGAAGGAGTAGCAATAATGTTGAAGGATAATTTATGGCAGGAAAAGAGGGACTACAAATGTATTAATTCAAGGATTATGTGGAGTAAAATAAAGGTTGGATGTGAAAAGTGGGTTACAGTAAGCGTATATGCACCTGGAGAAGAAAGAAGTATAGAGGAGAGAGAGGGATTTTGAGAAATGTTGAGTGAATGCGTGGGGAGATTTGAACCAAGTGTGAGAGCAATTGTGGTTGGGGATTTCAATGCTAAAGTGGGCAAAAATGTTGTGGAGGGAGTAGTAGGTAAATTTTGGGTGCCGGGGGTAAATGAAAATGGGGAGCCTTTAATTGAGCTATGTGTAGAAAGAGGTTTGGTAATAAGTAATACATATTTTATGAAGAAGAGGATAAATAAATATACAAGGTATGATATAGCACGTAATGAAAGTAGTTTGTTAGATTATGTATTGGTGGATAAAAGGTTGATGGGTAGGCTCCAGGATGTACACGTTTATAGAGGGGCAACTGATATATCGGATCATTATTTAGTTGTAGCTACAGTTAGAGTAAGAGGTAGATGGGAAAAGAGGAAAATGGCAACAACAGGCAAGAGGGAGGTGAAAGTGTATAAACTAAGGGAGGAGGAAGTTCAGGTGAGATATAAGAAACTATTGGCAGAAAGGTGGGCTGGTGCAAGTATGAGTAGTGGCGGGGTTGAAGAGGGTTGGAATAGTTTTAAAAATGGAATATTAGAATGTGGGGCAGAAGTTTATGATTATAGGAGGGTGGTTGCAGGAGGAAAGAGGAGTGATTGATGGAATGATGAAGTAAAGGGTGTGATAAAAGAAAAAAAGTTAGCTTATGAGAAGTTTTTACAAAGCAGAAGTGTTATAAGAAGAGCAGAGTATATGGAGAATAAAAGAAAGGTGAAGAGAGTGGTGAGAGAGTGCAAAAGGAGAGCAGATGATAGAGTGGGAGAGGCACTGTCAAGAAATTTTAATGAAAATAAGAAAAAAATTTGGAGTAAGTTAAACAAGTTAAGAAAGCATAGAGAACGAATGGATTTGTCAGTTAAAAACAGAATAGGGGAGTTAGTAGATGGGGAGATGGAGGTTTTGGGTAGATGGCGAGAATATTTTGAGGAACTTTTAAATGTCGACGAAGAAAGGGAAGCGGTAATTTCATGCACTGGTCAGGGAGGTATACCATCTTTTAGGAGTGAAGAAGAACAGGATGTGAGTGTGGGGGAGGTGCGTGAGGCATTACGTAGAATGAAAGGTAAAGCAGCTGGAACTGACGGGATCATGACAGAAATGTTAAAAGCAGGGGGGGGATATAGTGTTGGAGTGGTTGGTATTTTTGTTTAATAAATGTATGAAAGAGGGGAAGGTACCTAGGGATTGGCAGAGAGCATGTATAGTCCCTTTATATGAAGGGAAGGGGGTCAAAAGAGATTGTGAAAATTATAGAGGAATAAGTTTTCTGAGTATACCAGGAAAAGTGTACGGTAGGGTTATAATTGAAAGAATTAGAGGTAAGACAGAATGTAGGATTGCGGATGAGCAAGGAGGCTTCAGAGTGGGTAGAGGATGTGTAGATCAAGTGTTTACATTGAAGCATATATGTGAACAGCATTTAGATAAAGGTAGGGAAGTTTTTCTTGCATTTATGGATTTAGAAAAGGCATATGATAGAGTGGGTGGGGGAGCAATGTGGCAGATGTTGCAAGTATCAATGACCTGCTATTTCCTGATGACTGCGCCCTCAACGCTGCTTCAGAAGCCGCCATGCAGCACAGTGTTGACAAGTTCTCTGACGCCTGCAACAACTTCGGGCTGACAATCAGTACAACGAAGACTGAAGTGATGCACCAGCCTGCTCCGGGAAAGACGTATGTTGAGCCAAACATCACCATCAACGGGCAGCGACTGAACGCCGTAGACAAATTCACCTACCTCGGCAGTACCCTTTCCAGAAACGTTGTCATCGATGATGAGGTGAATGCCAGACTTGACAAAGCCAGTGCCACCTTCGGCAGGCTCCACAAGAATGTATGGAACCGAAGAGGCATCACCACAAGCACCAAGATCAAGGTGTACAGAGCCACAGTCCTCACCACACTTCTCTATGGCTGCGAAACCTGGACTGTCTACAAACGTCACGCCAGAAAGTTGAACCACTTTCACACCACACGGATCAGAAAAATTCTCGGCATCAAATGGCACGATAAGATCCCAGGCACAGAAGTGCTGACTACAGCTGGCCTGCCTAGCATCTACACCATCCTAATGCAGACACAGCTTCGCTGGGCAGGTCACGTTGCTCGCATGCCAGACCACCGGCTGCCAAAGAAACTCTTGTTTGGCGAACTGCAGCATGGAAAGCTCTCTCAAGGAGGCCAAAAGAAGCGCTACAAGGACACCCTTAAGACTGCTCTGAAAGCTTTCAACATCAACCACACCATGTGGGAGCTGATAGCTCAGGACAGGAATGACTGGCGAGCAGTTGTCCAGAAAGGGGCAACATCCTGCGAGGCAAGCAGAATCTCACTAGCTGAGCAGCGCAGGCAGGCGAGGAAGACCAGAGCCATCAGACCCCTCGATGCCGCCACCCTTCCCTGTCCACACTGCCAGAGAACGTTTCGTGCGCAGATTGGCCTGACAAGTCATCTGCGTACCCACCAACTTCGACCCCAGGATGACTAGATGGTCCTTGTCGAATCGACGGACAAACAACAAACAATATGGAATAGGTGGTAAGTTACTAAATGCTGTAAAGAGTTTTTATGAGGTCAGTGAGGCTCAGGTTAGGGTGTGTAGAAGAGAGGGAGAATACTTCCCGGTAAAAGTAGGTCTTAGACAGGGATGTGTAATGTCACCATGGTTGTTTAATATATTTATAGATGGGGTTGTAAAAGAAGTAAATGCTAGGGTGTTTGGGAGAGGGATGGGATTAAATTATGGGAAATCAAATACAAAATGGGAACTGACGCAGTTGCTTTTTGCTGATGATACTGTGCTCATGGGAGACTCTAAAGAAAAATTGCAAAGGTTAGTAGATGAGTTTGGGAGTGTGTGTAAAGGTAGAAAGTTGGAAGTGAACATAGAAAAGAGTAAGGTGATGAGGGTATCAAATGATTTAGATAAAGAAAATTGGATATCAAATTGGGGAGGAGGAGTATGGAAGAAGTGAATGTTTTCAGATACTTGGGAGTTGACGTGTCGGCGGATGGATTTATGAAGGATGAGGTTAATTATAGAATTGATGAGGGGAAAAAAGGTGAGTGGTGCATTGAGTATATGTGGAGACTAAAAACGTTATCTATGGAGGCAAAGAAGGGAATGTATGAAAGTATAGTAGTACCAACACTCTTATAGGGGTGTGAAGCTTGGGTTGTGAATGCAGCAGCGAGGAGGCGGTTGGAGGTAGTGGAGATGTCCTGTCTAAGGGCAATATGTGGTGTAAATATTATGCAGAAAATTCGGAGTGTGGATATTAGGAGAAGGTGTGGAGTTAATAAAAGTATTAGTCAGAGGGCTGAAGTGGGGTTGTTGAGGTGGTTTGGTCATTTAGGGAGAATGGATCAAAGTAGAATGACATGGAGAGCGTATAAATCTGTAGGGGAAGGAAGGCGGGGTAGGGGTCGTCCTCGAAAAGGTTGGAGGGAGGGTGTAAAGGAGGTTTTGTAGGTGAGGGGCTCGAACTTCCAGCAAGCGTGCGTGAGCGTGTTAGATAGGAGTGAATGGAGACGAATGATACTTGGGACCTGACGATCTGTTGGAGTGTGAGCAGGGTAATATTTAGTGAAGGGATTCAGGGAAACCGGTTATTTTTATATAGCCGGACTTGAGTCCTGGAAATGGGCAGTACAATACCTGCACTCCAAAGGAGGGGTTCGGGATATTAGCAGTTTGGAGGGATATGTTGTGTATCTTTATACGTATATGCTTTTAAACTGTTGTATCCTGAGCACCTCTGCAAAAACAGTGATTATGTGTGAGTGAGGTGAAAGTGTTGAATGATGAAAGTATTTTTGGGGGGGATTTTCTTTCTTTTTTGGGTCACCCTGCCTCGGTGGGAGACGGCCGACTTGTTAATATATATATATATATATATATATATATATATATATATATATATATATATATATATATATATATATATATATATATATATATATATATATATATATATATTGCAATCAACACATCGTTTTATATTGATCAGTTTTACCTATTCGGCACGACATATATATATATATATATATATATATATATATATATATATATATATATATATATATATATATATATATATATATATATATATATATATATGCGTGTGTGGTCTTTATTTCTTTGTTTCCCTTTAGTCTTGGAGAGTTTTTTCAGTCTGGTCTAGTCTTTACTTTGTTTTTCCCTCTGACGATGATCAAAGTTTTCCCAGATACACTTGAACGTTTATTTTTAAAAATTCTTGGCAAAGTTTAGCTTGAGAATCGTCCGCCAAATATTTTGAGAACGTCGAGTTTAAAGTGAGGTGAGTAAGCCAGGGAAAAATATTTATAGGATAATTACCCTTATGTTGGCAGGTTCCTATTACTCAGCTCTAATTAGGGCTCATTAAAATAAAGGTAATTAGCGTGATGTGTTACTGGTAATATTTAAAGGGATGGAAGCAATGTAGATGATCCTGAAGTACTTAATTCTAGTTGCCACTCCTTCCTTGTGACATACTTGAGAGGTGTATCCTTTTGCCATCTTTCCTCCCCCGCTCCCTCCTTCCTTTCCCCGCTCCCTCCCTATCCTTCAACTCTCTTCATGTTCTAGGGACCCCACCCCTGTCATCCCGCCCCTCTCCCGCCCCTGGTGAGGTGTGAGGGGTCTAGCGCGGGTGTGGAAGGCAGTGAGCGCCGAGCTGCGGGTGAGAGCAGAGCAGCAGCAGCAGCGGCGGCAGGCAGTAGGTAGCCTCTACTGCAGCAGCAGCAGCAGCAGCAGTTGTAGTAGGGACAGGAGTTGGTGGTCGGGGGGCACTATGAGCCCCGCCGTGTACCATCATTCTTGCCCTCCCGCACCTGTTGTGTGTGTGTGGTGGGGCCGCGGTCTCCTGCCCCACCAGGGCAGCCTATCTCATCTGTGTGGCCGGGCAAACCAGTGCCCAGGTCGTTGTACCCTCCGGGCATGTCTCTTTCTGACCATGGCAACTTTTCACTGGTGGCATGCTGCCCTCTCCAGGATGTTTGACTTCCGCTCGTGCTGCATGTTACTCTGAGGACGCTAAAGTTTAGCTTATAAAAGCTTGGTGTTGTAGAAGACAAACTTTCAAGATTTCTATCTCAGCCGTATATAAACTCTCTCAGCTATAATTAATCACTAACAAGGATAATTTCCAAGTAGTGGAATAAGCTTCTCAGGATAATCATATCTCAGTTTTGGCGAGTTCCGTCACAGGAAGTCACGTGCGTTCATGAAGGAGCCGATGCAGTCATAGACTTGTGTAAATCGTAGTAAGAACCTCAAAATTCATGGAATATCGACTGGTCGGAGACATAACCTGAATTTTTTTTATTACTAATATTAAGCATGAATGCTATGTTGATCATTTGCCTCGTGTAGTAGTGAAGGTCGGATCTTCTGGCGTAACACCTCAAAGCTACGTGCGTGTGTGTGTGTGTGTGTGTGTGTGTGTGTGTAACTCCACTCTGCAGACTCAAGGGAGAGATCACTTTAAAAACATGAGTTCCAGTTGGTCCCGTAGTACAGGTCTCCGTGTCCCACTATTCACAGCTCACACCAGACTTTAACCTCTGTCAAGGGAAGGTTCCTGTGAGATTTTGAGGATGAGGTCACTTTTGCTTCAGTATGTTTGAGAGACACGGATCAGAGGCTTCCTCTTCCTCCTCCTCGTCCTCGGATCAGGGAGAAACCCCATGCTCCCTCCCGGGTGACGATATAGACTGTACTAGAAAAAACACCTCGTATAGAAAATGCAACTCCAGAAGACACAAGTGTGAGTGATTAGTGATGCGACTTTCCCTTCCCCGTGTTGCAAGTGAAAGTAAGAAGTGGACAAAACTTTCCAACTGCTCGACTCTCAACAGGTTGTTTCCTCTGAACGTTGATTTATAGAAGCTCTTGCTTTCTCAACATCGCTCTTAACAAATTAAGTGCTTATGTTTCCCATTTGCTGATAAGTAGTATAAAGTTGTATTAATGGTGCAGCCAGAACATTTAACGTCAGTGTGTCAGTGTTCAGTGTTAATTCAAACAGTAATCGTTCTGTGATTCACGTTTATCTGTTGAAATTACGTGTGACATGAAATAAAAAACTGAGAAAAATGTAAATGCAAAATATAAATTGAAAAAAAAAGAAATTGTGTAAGGGGCAATTAAAAAAGTGTGTTTACATTTATTTTGGAAAAGTTTGATCTGAAATACTTGTACTCGTTGTATCATTAGTAATGTTAGTAAACATCCGGTTTAATCGTACATATATATCAGAATAACCGAACATAGATACCGCTTGTGAACACTTCCTCCTCGAAATAATGTAATTAAAACTGAGTTTTGAACTTGACTCGAACACTGCAAATCCACTTTATATACTCCTGCACTTAGCAAGTGAAGCTGTAACTTGTTTAATTACTAACTGAGAGTACCTCTTTGAAATTAAATTCAAACTCGACTGATGGAGCTGGTCAGTGCAGCCAACAGGTTACTGAGTCACTGGTGGAGGAAGTGAAGGCTAGAGTTGAGCTAGAAACATGCGTGTTCCTCCTAGGGCTCTGCTAGTGCTGATAATGACAATCCTCGAGGCACCGGAATCAATACACAGCCAAGGTGACGAAGGTAAGTCTTGAGAGAGCTTAGTTCCTGTGTGTGTGTGTGTGTGTGTGTGTGTGTGTGTGTGTGTGTGTGTGTGTGTGTGTGTGTGTGTGTGTGTTTGTGTCAGTGTTTGCTTTCACCCATTTGGGGTTCCATGGGTCGAGTCATAGCTCTTGGCTATGTGAGTGAGTGAGAGAGAGAGAGAGAGAGAGAGAGAGAGAGAGAGAGAGAGAGAGAGAGAATAAAATTTGTATGTGCTTCCGAAAAATCCAGAAGAGTAGAAAGTTGATTTATTCTACTAAAAAAAAAAGAGAGAGAAAATGGTGAGATTTAATAACAGGAAGTAAAACTGTGCAGGAGAAATTTTTTAATGAGGGACAATAAAAAAGGAAGAAAGAGCCGACACGGGAATAGGAAAAGGATTGAGAAGTGATCTAAGGAAAAGCAGTAGGAGAAAAAAGAAGATAAAGGGGAAGAGGAGAAAACGTAGGAGGAAAAGGAAAACGAACAGAAAGACTTCGAAAGGAAGAAAACAGAAGAGAAGATAGCAGAACCAAGTGCAGCAGGATAACATAGACACAAGGGAATGAAATGGAATTAAAGAGAGAGAGAGAGAGGGGCAGGATAGAATTAGGATTAAATGGAGAGAGAGCATTAAAAGAGTGGGATACCTCCCATAGTATCAATATTCCCGAGTCTGGATCATCTGAGATTCTCAACATGACTGGCATATGAGAGGAATATTATGTTAGAATTACATTATTCATGACCGAGGGATAGCCGCCCCCTCCGCTGGCATACCACCGCCAGCCCCGCCGCAGTCGCAGTAGCCGCTGCCGCAGTCGCAGTAGCCGCCGCCGCAGCCGCAGTCGCCGCCTCAATTATGTAACCACCCCTCAACTCAACGGTAAATGATACCCATAATTTATTTACTACCCGTTTTGCACAATTGAAATTACAATCCCGGTGTACGATTAGATCCTCGCGGAAAGTGAATTGGATGGTCAGTCGGTGGATGGAATCTGATTGTATCCCATTAACCCATAAGGGCTTGACGCTCCCCATCCCTCTCCATGAGATAAATTACTCTAGAATAAATGAATCAATGTCACCGAAACGTACAAGTAGCCATTGTTTAAGAAATACTGTCAGGCAAACTACTGTACTTACATTTTTGCAAGTCAACGTACATACCCACTCAGCTGTAGTACGTACAGGTAATGTAAATGCATGTATATATCTAGGAATGATTGTATGTATGAAAGCATACATGTATGTATGTAGATATGTATGTATGTATGTCAATGACATCACGAAACAAGTGATTTTGAATCATTAAGAGAACTGCGGCTTGGACAGGTGTGTGACACTGGCCAGCATGGGCAGGTATGTGACACTGGCCAGCATGGGCAGGTGTGTGACACTGGCCAGCAAGGGCAGGTGTGTGACACTGGCCAGCAAGGGCAGGTATGTGACACTGGCCAGCATGGGCAGGTATGTGACACTGGCCAGCATGGGCAGGTGTGTGACACTGGCCAGCAAGGGCAGGTGTGTGACACTGGCCAGCAAGGGCAGGTGCATGACACTGGCCAGCATGGGCAGGTATGTGACACTTGCCAGCATGGGCAGGTGTGTGACACTGGCCAGCATGGGCAGGTATGTGTGACATGGGCTGGTGACCTGGCCAGCAAGGGCAGGTATGTGACACTGGCCAGCATGGGCAGGTATGTGACACTGGCCAGCATGGGCAGGTATGTGACACTGGCCAGGATGGGCAGGTATGTGACACTGGCCAGCATGGGCAGGTATGTGACACTGGCCAGCATGGGCAGGTATGTGACACTGGCCAGCATGGGCAGGTATGTGACACTGGCCAGCATGGGCAGGTATGTGACACTGGCCAGCATGGGCAGGTATGTGACACTGGCCAGTATGGGCAGGTATGTGACACTGGCCAGCATGGGCAGGTGTGTGACACTGGCCAGCATGGGCAGGTATGTGACACTGGCCAGCATGGGCAGGTATGTGACACTGGCCAGCATGGGCAGGTATGTGACACTGGCCAGCATGGGCAGGTATGTGACACTGGCCAGCATGGGCAGGTATGTGACACTGGCCAGCATGGGCAGGTATGTGACACTGGCCAGCATGGGCAGGTATGTGACACTGGCCAGCATGGGCAGGTATGTGACACTGGCCAGCATGGGCAGGTATGTGACACTGGCCAGCATGGGCAGGTATGTGACACTGGCCAGCATGGGCAGGTATGTGACACTGGCCAGCATGGGCAGGTATGTGACACTGGCCAGCATGGGCAGGTATGTGACACTGGCCAGCATGGGCAGGTATGTGACACTGGCCAGCATGGGCAGGTATGTGACACTGGCCAGCATGGGCAGGTATGTGACACTGGCCAGCATGGGCAGGTATGTGACACTGGCCAGCATGGGCAGGTATGTGACACTGGCCAGCATGGGCAGGTATGTGACACTGGCCAGCATGGGCAGGTATGTGACACTGGCCAGCATGGGCAGGTATGTGACACTGGCCAGCATGGGCAGGTATGTGACACTGGCCAGCATGGGCAGGTATGTGACACTGGCCAGCATGGGCAGGTATGTGACACTGGCCAGCATGGGCAGGTATGTGACACTGGCCAGCATGGGCAGGTATGTGACACTGGCCAGCATGGGCAGGTATGTGACACTGGCCAGCATGGGCAGGTATGTGACACTGGCCAGCATGGGCAGGTATGTGACACTGGCCAGCATGGGCAGGTATGTGACACTGGCCAGCATGGGCAGGTATGTGACACTGGCCAGCATGGGCAGGTATGTGACACTGGCCAGCATGGGCAGGTATGTGACACTGGCCAGCATGGGCAGGTATGTGACACTGGCCAGCATGGGCAGGTATGTGACACTGGCCAGCATGGGCAGGTGTGTGACACTGGCCAGCATGGGCAGGTGTGTGACACTGGCCAGCATGGGCAGGTATGTGACACTGGCCAGCATGGGCAGGTGTGTGACACTGGCCAGCATGGGCAGGTGTGTGACACTGGCCAGCATGGGCAGGTATGTGACACTGGCCAGCATGGGCAGGTATGTGACACTGGCCAGCATGGGCAGGTATGTGACACTGGCCAGCATGGGGAGGTGTGTGACACTGGCCAGCATGGGCAGGTATGTGACACTGGCCAGCATGGGCAGGTATGTGACACTGGCCAGCATGGGCAGGTGTGTGACACTGGCCAGCATGGGCAGGTATGTGACACTGGCCAGCATGGGCAGGTATGTGACACTGGCCAGCATGGGCAGGTGTGTGACACTGGCCAGCATGGGCAGGTATGTGACACTGGCCAGCATGGACAGGTATATGACACTGGCTAGCATGGGCAGGTGTGTGACACTGGCAAGCATGGGCAGGTATGTGACACTGGCCAGCATGGGCAGGTATGTGACACTGGCCAGCATGGGCAGGTATGTGACACTGGCCAGCATGGGCAGGTGTGTGACACTGGCCAGCATGGGCAGGTATGTGACACTGGCCAGCACATGGGCAGGTATGTGACACTGGCCAGCATGGGCAGGTGTGTGACACTGGCCAGCATGGGCAGGTATGTGACACTGGCCAGCATGGGCAGGTATGTGACATTGGCCAGCATGGGCAGGTATGTGACACTGGCCAGCATGGGCAGGTATGTGACACTGGCCAGCATGGGCAGGTGTGTGGACACAAATTCCCATCCTCGTTACGCTACCTTCAAAAATTTATTTATATTTTTCTTAATGATTCCTGTAAGACACTAGACTAGATTGAACAGAATATTAAATCTACGCGAGGTGCCATCCATGTTTGACTTACTCCAGTAACAAAATATTTAGAAATTAAAAGCGTGTCACTAAATAACGTTGATTTAAGCTATATGTAACGTGTAATATATATATATATATATATATATATATATATATATATATATATATATATATATATATATATATATATATATATATATATATATATATATATGAATTTAAATTGACCAATGATATATACAGCAGAATTTACCTAAAAAAAATTACGTTAGTTTAAGGAATGTTAAGTGAGGTTTCTATGTTTGTTTTAGTACAAAAATAAAAAATCATTATTTCATTGTCACTGAAAAGGGATTAGCTATCAATCTC
>NC_091335.1:25774392-25791892 GCF_038502225.1 Cherax quadricarinatus | reverse complement strand
GACACTTATGACTATCCCTTGCTTGTGTGTGTGTGTGTGTGTGTGTGTGTGTGTGTGTGTGTGTGTGTGTGTGTGTGTGTGTGTGTGTGTGTGTGTGTGTGTAAGTGTGAAGCTAGTGAAAAACTGACGTAGGAAGAACTGCCAGTAACTGCCGGCTCTCTCTCTCACACACACACACACACAAAAGAACTACTAAACCACAATAAGTAAATAAACATCAGGGGATCTGAAGGCTCGACCCTCCGTGCTCTAATCTCGGAAACTTAACCGAACCAAATTTTTATTAACTCCACTAACTTGTAACCAGAATTGTTACTAAGTCATGTCTGAGTGTAGTTAATGTTACTAAGTCATGTCTAGGTGTAGTGAATGTTACTAAGTCATGTCTGAGTGTAGTTAATGTTACTAAGTCATGTCTGAGTGTAGTTAATGTTACTAAGTCATGTCTGGGTGTAGTGAATGTTACTAAGTCATGTCTGGGTGTAGTGAATGTTACTAAGTCATGTCTGGGTGTAGTGAATGTTACTAAGTCATGTCTGGGTGTAGTGAATGTTACTAAGTCATGTCTGGGTGTAGTGAATGTTACTAAGTCATGTCTGGGTGTAGTGAATGTTACTAAGTCATGTCTGGGTGTAGTGAATGTTACTAAGTCATGTCTGGGTGTAGTGAATGTTACTAAGTCATGTCTGGGTGTAGTGAATGTTACTAAGTCATGTCTGGGTGTAGTGAATGTTACTAAGTCATGTCTGGGTGTAGTGAATGTTACTAAGTCATGTCTGGGTGTAGTGAATGTTACTAAGTCATGTCTGGGTGTAGTGAATGTTACTAAGTCATGTCTGGGTGTAGTGAATGTTACTAAGTCATGTTTGGGTGTAGTGAATGTTACTAAGTCATGTCTGGGTGTAGTGAATGTTACTAAGTCATGTCTGGGGTGTAGTGAATGTTACTAAGTCATGTCTGGGGTGTAGTGAATGTTACTAAGTCATGTCTGGGTGTAGTGAATGAAACACTGCGAACTGATTCCTATGTTTAGTGTTGACTAATGATACTGGAGCTAACTTTTATTAGAGCGAGAGAGAGAGAGAGAGAGAGAGAGAGAGAGAGAGAGAAAAGATTAGTTAGCCTTGTCTATGTTACCATCTCAACACCCCCCCCCAAAAAAAATAGACCTAATAGTATCTCTCTCTCTCTCTCTTTCTCTCTCTCTCTCTCTCTCCCTCTCTCTCTCACTCTCTCTCTCTCACTCTCTTTCTCTCTCTCTCTCACTCTCTTTCTCTCTCTCTCTCACTCTCACTCTCACTCTCACTCTCTCACTCTCTCTCTCACTCACTCTCACTCACTCGCACTCTCTCACTCTTTTTTTTTTTTTTTTTTTTTTTTTTTTTTTTTTTTTTTTTTTTTTACACAGGGTTTGACAAGGTTAAGGATCCCTAGCTTTATTGACAGCTATATTACAGGTTAAGGATTCCTAACTTTATTGGCAAGCTAAGAGCTGTTACCTACATCAGCTCATTTGAAAGCATTTTTATTGTTATGAGACATACAAGTACGGGACAGGATGAAGTTGGAGCCATCTGTGGGCCAGCATTTTCATTTGATCAACTGACTTTATCTCGTTGACATCATTATGCTGTACGAATGTGTTCCATACTCGAGTCATCCTGGGTATGTATGATCTCAGATGGAGTGATGTTCTGGAGAAGGGTACAGCCAGAGTGAAGTTACTGCTTTCTGCCCGTCTTGTGGCATAAAAGCTTGTTTTACGCTGTCCTCGAAGTGGATCCAAGTGTGGTATTTTGACAATATTGGCCTTGTACATAACAGTAAGGCCATCCACATCCCTCCTATGTTGAAGGCTCTGCTGAAATGACAGATCTATCCAGGATGGGTCCAGGCGAGAGATGAGACGTCTTGCTCTGTTCTCTACTCTGTCAAGCAGTCGCAGATGAGAGGGGGGGCAGGCAAACCAAGAAAGTGGAGCATACTCAAGGTGTGAGCGTACTTGTGCCTCGTACAGGATCTTGCAACCCCTACTGTCAAGCAGATGCGAGATACGGCGAAGTGCTGTAAGCTTCCTGGCTGCCTTGTTTGCAAGATTTACAACATGGTTCTTCATGGTTAGTTTGGAGTCAAATTTCACCCCAAGGATATCAACTTCTTCTCCAGGTGCCAACATCGTCCCATTCATCCTTACTACTGCACCAGCATTACCAACATGGTGCCTAGAGACGATCATCATTTGCGTTTTCTCATGTGCAAATGTTACTTGCCATCTATTTCCCCAAGCTGATATAGCTCTCAGCTGGTGATTGATGTAGCTTAGAGCAGCTGGCATTTCTTCTCTTGGATAAGTGAATGTCAGTGTACAGTCGTCTGCATATGCATGTGATGAGATGAAGAAGGTCGTTGAAGTAGACATTCCATAACAGTGGACCCAGCACGCTTCCTTGTGGAACGCTTGCCCCAATAGGATGCCTTGCTGATTCCGTTCCATTGAGGACTACACTTAGAGATCTACCATGAAGGTAATCACTGAGGAGACATAGCGTAGAGCCTGCAATTCCCAGTGCTTGAAGTTTTGCTAAGAGGCCCTGGTGCCACACCCGGTCGAAAGCGCCAGCAATGTCCAGTGCTACCACACAGCTGACTTTGGATTCATCCAGTGACTGGTGCCACTTAGTGGAGAGGTTTAACAACAGATCAGCAGCAGAGTAACCTTTCCTGAAGCCATATTGACGATCACAAAGTAGTGAGTGGTAGTCAAAAAACTCTGTCATTTGTTTTGAGATAATTGTCTCAAGGATCTTACCAGTGATTGACAGGAGTGACACTGGTCTGTAGTTGCTGATTTCTGCTCTGCTCTTCTTTTTGTGAACAGGGACTACATTTGCCTCTTTCCATGGAGAGGGCCATTTACACTGTACTAGGCAGTGCTGAAAGATGCGAGTTAGAGGTGCTGCTAGCTGGTCTGCACATCTTCTCAACAATCTTGGGCTCAACTTGTCTGGGCCCACAGCCTTTTCTTGGTCAAGTGATTTAAGAAGGAAATGCACCTCCTCCTGCCTTATTGTCACCAATGACAGTTTTGACACAGTTCTTGCAGCTAGCCAAGGAGGGTCCCTTGCTGGATCAGGAACTTGCATTTTGGTAGCAAAGTGTTCAGCAAAGAGGTCCGCCTTGACTACTAGTAGAGGTGGTCCCATCCTGTCGATTTAGAGGTGGAATAAGTTCATCAGGCAGATAACCTTGTCTGTCCTTGATCAGGGACCACCAGGTTTTGGAGCCTACCCTACCTGATGCTAACTTTCTTTTAGTGTCCACCTCCCATTTAGCAATGGCCCACTTTTGAACATCACCCATATGCCTACAGGCTTGCATGTGCAAGTTCCTGTTATAGGTGGTAGGATGTCTCTTATACCTTCGCCATGCTTTGTACTTAGCAGTAGCAGCCTCTCTACAACGAAAGCCAAACCCAAGGCTGATCTGTAGGCTTTGTCACATATTGCCGGTGAGGAATGTGTTCTTGTTGCAGATTAAGGATGTGTCCAGTGAAGGCTTTCACTTGGTTGTCAACATCCCCCTGGAGAAGAGCATTCCAGTCGGTGGTGGCGAGCTCAGAGCAAAGGGCTGGCCAATTACCTCTTTCCCATAGCCAGGTTGTGCGTGTGGACTCCTCACCTCGTTCTGTTGGGATCTTAAGTGTGGTAAAAACAGCCTTGTGGTCAGACGATCCAACGTAGCCGAGGGGTTGACAAGTGACTATGCCTTCTGTCAGATCACTCACTACTGGGTCAAGGGAGGAGCCAGAGATATGAGTAGGGAAATCAACAAAGTTTCTCATGTCAAACACTGCAAGAAGGTCATCAAAGTCCCTCTGTATAAGGTGCTGGTTGAGGTCACCAACAATTATAATATGTTGACAGTTGTGTTGTAGCAGAAGGGAGTCAATATTTTCCATTAGGAAGTTGATAGGGTCTGCGTGTTGCCACTGAGGTCTGTACATTGCACATGCTAGTACAGAGGTGCTAGTGTTTATACAGAGCTTGAAGAACATCATTTCAAGATGTGTAGGGGTGGCAACATCTATGTGCTGGGCATGAACACTTTTAGAGAAGCACACAGCAACACCACCTCCTTGCCCTTGCCTGTCTCTTCTCATCCATGAGGTGTAGCCAGCAATTCTTGCAAAATTTTCTGGAGTCCTGTCATCCAAAAATGTTTCAACAACAGCTATCATGTCGGGACGTCGAGTGTTCACAAAGCTATGTGTGAGCTCTCCAACATTAGTAAAGAAACCTCTAATGTTGGCCGACAGGATGCTGATAGACTGGCTCCTCATGATGAAGTGGTCAGCTTGAGGTGGTGGGTGTGTAGGGAATGTAAGGTGCCTGCCCTTGAGAGAGGTAGGGTACTGAGGCAGCTGCAGGGATGTAGGTCTGTGGTCTTGTATAAGGCCCAGTCCCACCTGCTGGGCTGGGATAGGAGTAGCTAAGTGGGTGACGTGTGAGAGTGTTTACCAATTCAGAGATCCTGCTGGTTTGTTCTGAGAACAGGTTTCTAAACAGGTGGCCCTGTCTGTCAAGTTCATTTTTCTTCCGACACTGGTCCTCCTTATGTCCTTTCTTGTAGCAGTAATTACACCTGGTATCTCGCAGGCAGTTGTTGGCAGAGTGCCCCTTCCGGTGACAGCGAGAGCACAGCCTAGGTGCCTGGGAGGGTGGACTAGGATTTGTTGCACCTCCTGTGTTTCGCAGATTTGTCCTCAGATTCTGCCGCTGGAACTGTGTTAGTGGAGGGTGAGACGGCTGTAGATGTCTTCCTCCTCCACGTCCTCCTCCACGTCCTCTACCCCGCCCTCTACCAGTTCTGACAGATGTGTCCCTGCTGTTCGTACTTCGGCGCAGTAGGTGATCCGGTGCAGTGATAGTTCCCTGATCACAAACTGCACCGTTCTCTGGTGGAGAAGCTCCTGGCTCAGAACTTGCTGTCGAAGCACTACTACCAGATTCTAGAATAGTATCGGCAGGTGTGCTGACAGGTGTAGGATCAGAGATGGTATGTGCATTGTCAAGTAGACTGGCAGTGGCTGAAGCAGAGATGTCAGGTGTAGGAGAATTAACAGATCCAAGGCTTCCCACGTTGCTGGGAAGAGGATTTGTTCCCTCTGTGGTGGTCAGAGGAATTGTGTTAGAATTCCCAAAGGTAGTGTTTTGAACTCTGTCAGTCTGTGGGACCTTAGCGATGACAGAATTCCACCAGTTGTTTACCCCTGAGTTAAGCTCAGTGTGGGACTTCCAGTCTTTGTCAATAGTGTCGCCATCATTTCTCTCTCTCTCTCTCTCTCTCTCTCTCTCTCACTCAGTCTCTCTCTCACTCAGTCTCTCTCTCACTCTCTTTCTCACTATCACTCTCACTCTCTTTCTCTCTCTCTCTCTCTCTCTCTCTCTCTCTCTCTCTCTCTCTCTCTCTCTCTCTCTCTCACTCTCACTCTCTCTCACTCTTTCTCTCTCACTCACTCTCACTCTCACTCACTCTCACTCACTCTCACTCTCACTCTGTCTCTCTCTCTCTCTCTCTCTCTCTCTCTCTCTCTTTTTTTTTTTTTTTTTTTTTTTTTTTTTTTTTTTTTTTTTTTTTTTACACATGGTTTGACAAGGTTAAGGATCCCTAGCTTTATTGACAAGCTATTTACAGGTTAAGGATTCCTAACTTTATTGACAAGCTAAGAGCTGTTACCTACATCAGCTCATTTGAAAGCATTTTTATTGTTATGAGACATACAAGTAGGGAACAGGATGAAGTTGGAGCCATCTGTGGGCCAGCATTTTCATTTGATCAACTGACTTTATCTCGTTGACATCATTATGTTGTACGAATGTGTTCCATACTCGAGTCATCCTGGGTATGTAAGATCTCAGATGGAGTGATGTTCTGGAGAAGGTACAGCCAAGTGGAAGTTGCTGCTTCTGCCCTGCCTCTGGGGGTAGCATAAAGCTTGTCTCACACTCTCACCTCTCACCTCACACTCTCACCTCTCTCACCTCTCATCTCACTCTCACTCACTCACCTCACTCTCCTCTCTCCTCTCACTCACTCTCACCTCACTCTCACCTCACTCCTCACCTCACTCACTCTCACCTCTCTCATTCTCTCACTCACTCACTTCTCACCTCTCACCTCTCATCCCCACCTCTCTCACCTCACTCCTCACTCACTCCACCTCTTCACCTCTTCACACCTCACTCCTCACCTCACACCTCCCCACCTTACACCTTCACACTCTTCACACTCACCTCTCACCTCACACCTCTCACACTCTCACACTCCCCACCTCTCCACTCACTCTTCCCTCACCTCACTCACCTCCTCACCTCACACCTCACCTCCCTCACCTCTCACTTCCTCACCTCACCTCACCTCACCACCTCCTCCAGTCCCCACTCCTCACCTCTCACTCCTCACCTCTCACCTCACCTCTCCTCACCTCACCTCACCTCACCTCCTCACCTCACCTCACTCACCTCTCTCCCCACTCTCCTCACCTCGTTCACCTCTCACCTCCCCTCACCTCACCTCACCTCTCACCTCTCACCTCACCTTCCACCACCTCCACCTCTCACCTCACCCCTCACCTCACTCTCACCTCACCTCACCACTCACCTCCCACCTCTCCACCTGACACTGCCCTCACCTCTCACCTCACCTCACCTCCTCCCCACCTCACCTCTCCCCACCTCCTACCTCACCTCACCTCCACCTCACCTCTCACCTCTCTCACCTCACCTCACCTCTCCCCACCTCTCCTCTCCCACCTCCTCACCTCACCTCCCCTCACCTCACCTCTCACCTCCTCACCTCACCACCTCCTCACTCACCCCACCTTCCTCACCTCTCACTCTTCTCACCTCACTTTCTCACCCACACTCACCTCCTGTCACACCCACCACCTCACCTCACTCACCTCACTCTCATCCACCTCACCTCCACCTCTCACCTCACCCCCACTGCTCACCCCACCGTCACACTCACACTCCTCACCCCTACCTCACCGACTCACCTCCCACCACCTCACCTCACACCTCACCTCACCTCGCCCACCTCACCTCTCACCTCACCTCCACCTCACCTCACCACTCACTCACCACTCACCTCACCTCACCACCTCACACATCTCATTCCTCATCTCTCCACCTACCTCCACCTACTCACCTCACCTCACCACCTACTCACCTCACCTCCTCACCTCACACCCCTCCCCACCTCACCTCTCACCTCACACCTCACACACACCTCACCTCTCTCTCCCAGTCCTCACACCTCACCCCTCTCACCTCACCTCACCTCACCTCACCTCTACACCTCACCTCACACCTCACCTCACCCTCTCACCTCACACCTCACCCCTTCACTCTCCACCTCACCTCACCTCCTACCTCTCCACCCACCTCACCTCACTACCTCACCTCACCCTCACCTCACCCCTCACTCACCTCACCTCACTCCTCACCTCACCTCACCTCACCTCTCACACTCACCTCCACCCACCTCTCACCTCACACCTCCCCTCCACCTCCACCACCTCACCACCTCACCACCTCACCCACCTCACCTCACCTCACTCACCTCACCTCACTCTCACCTCTCCACACACCTCACCCACCTCACACCTCTCCACCTCACCTCACCACCTCTCACCACCTCACCTCACCTCACCTCTCACCTCACCCCACTCCTCACCTCACCTCACACCTCACTCACCACCCTCACACACCTCACCACCTCACCACTCCTCCACCTCACCCACCTCACCTCACCACCACCTCACCACCTCACCTCTCCCACCTCACACCTCACCTCCTCACTCTCACCTCACCTCCTCACCACCTCCTCACACCTCACCTCCCTCCACCACCTCACCCCACACCTCACCTCCTCCCCACCTCACCCTCACCACCTCACCACCTCACCTCACCTCACCTCACCTCACCTCACACCTCACCTCACCACCTCACCCACCTCACCACCTCACCACCTCACCTCACCTCACCTCACACCTCACCTCGCCCACCTCACCTCTCCCACCCCACCACCTCACCTCACCTCACCCCACCACCTCACCACCTCACCACCTCACCTCACCTCTCACCTCCCTCCACACTCTCTCACCCCTCACCCACCTCACCTCACCCACCTCACCCTCCACCTCACCTCCACCACCTCTCACCACCTCACCTCACCTCACCTCACTCACACTCACCTCACCTCACCTCCTCACACCTCTCCACCACCTCACCTCACCTCACCACCCCACACCTCACCCCTCACCACCACCTCACCTCCACCACCTCACCACCTCACCACCTCACCTCACTCCACCACCTCACCTCACCTCACCTCACCACCTCACCTCACTCACTTCTCACCTCACCTCACCTCACCTCCACCACCTCCACCACCACCTCTCCACCACCTCACACCTCACCACCTCCACCACTCTCACCTCACCACACCTCACCACCTCACCTACCACCACTCACTCACACACCCTCACCTCACTCACCACCTCTCACACCTCCACCTCTCACCTCACCTCACTCACTCACTCTCACTCACCTCACCACCTCACTCACCACTCACCACCTCCCACCACCTCACCTCACCTCACTCACACCCACCACCTCACCACCTCACCTCACCACCACCTCACCACCTCACCTCCACACCACCTCACTCACCCCACCCACCTCACCACCTCACCACCTCACCACCTCCACTCCACCTCCTCACCACCTCACTCACCTCACCTCACCTCACCACTCACTCACACCTCACCACCTCACACCACCTCCCACCTCACCACCTCACCACACCTCACTCCACCTCACCACCACCCTCCACCACTCCTCACATCACTCACCACCTCACCCCCACCTCACCACCTCACCACCTCACCACCTCACCTCCACCTCTCACCTCACCTCCTCACCCCACCACCTCACCTCCACCTCACCACCACCACCACCCCACCTCACCTCTCACCTCACCTCCTCACCACTCCCACCTCACCTCACCTCACCTCCCCACCACCTCACCACCACCTCACCACCTCACCTCACCTCACCTCACCTCTCCACCTCACCTCCACCTCACCACCCCACCACCTCACCTACCTCCCACCCCACCTCACCACCTCACCACCTCCTCACCTCACCTCCTCCACCTCCACCTCACCCCTCACCTCACTCACCACCTCACCTCCTCTCCACCCCTCACCTCTCCACCTCCACCACCTCCCCACCTCCTCACCTCTCACCTCCACCACCTCACTCCACCTCTCACCACTCTCCCACCTCACCCACCTCACCACCTCACCTCACCTCACCTCACCTCACCTCACCTCACCACCTCACCACCTCACCTCTCACCTCACCACCTCACCTCTCTCCACCTCTCACCTCACCTCACCACCTCACCTCACCTCACCTCCACCTCACCACCTCACCTCACCTCCTCCTCTCTCTCACCTCTCCTCACCTCACCACCTCACCTCACCACTCCACCTCACCCCTCACCTCACCTCCTCTCTCCCCACCTCACCACCTCACCACCTCACCTCTCCTCACCTCACCCTCCACCTCACCCACCTCACCCACCTCACCTCACTCCTCCTCACCCCACCTCTCCTCACCTTCACCACCTCACCACTCACCTCTCCTCACCTCCCCACCTCACCTCACCCTTCACCTCCCACCACCTCACTTCACCTCTTCCTACCTCACCTCTCACCTCACCTCACTCACCTCACCTCACTCCCCACCTCACCTCTCTCACCTTCACCATCTCACCTCACTACCTCACTCACCTCCCACCTCACCTCACCTCCTCTCACCTCACCTCACCTCTCACCTCTCCTCTCACCTCCTCCCCACCTCCCCTTCCCCACTCCACTCTCCCACCTCACCTCTTCCTCTCACCTCACTCTCTCACCTCACTCCTCACCTCACCTCCTCCCCCACCTCACCTCCCTCCCCTCACCCCTCTCACCTCACCACCTCACCTCCTCACCTCTCCTCACCTCACCTCACCTCTCACCTCACTCACCTCACCTCACCACCTCACCTCACCTCCACCTCACCTCTCTCACCTCTTCTACTCCTCACCCACCTCACCTCTCTCTCACCTCACCACCTCACCTCTCCTCACCTCACCTCTCACCTCCTCACCTCACCTCACCTCCCCACCACCTCACCACCACCACCACCTACCTCACCTCTTCACCTCACCTCACCTCCACCACCTCCACCACCTCCACCACCTCACCTCCCACCACCACCTCACCACCTCACTCACTCACCTCACCACCTCACCTCCTCACCTCACTCTCCCCTCACCTCTCACCTCACCTCACCTCATCCTCCTCACCTCACCTCCCCACCTCACCTCCACCTCACCTCCCCCACCTCACCCACCTCACCACCTCACCTCTCCCCACCTCACCACCTCCACCTCACCTCACCTCACCTCACCTCACCACCACCACCTCACCTCACCTCCTCCACCTCCACCACTCACCTCCTCCCCCACCTCACCACTCTACCTCCCACCTCACCCCACCTCACCTCCTCACCTCACCTCCCACCCCTCACCTCACCTCCCCCACCCCTCACCTCACCTACCTCACCTCTCACCTCACCTCCTCCCACCTCACCTCACCTCACCACCTCACCCCACCACTCACCACCTCACCACCTCACCCTCACCTCTCTCACCTCACCTCCTCACCACCACCACCACCCACCTCACCTCACCTCACCACCCCCTCACCTCACCTCCCCACCCACCTCACCACCTCACCACCTCACCTCTCCACCTCACCACCTCACCACCTCTCACCTCACCTCACCCACCTCACCACCTCCTCACCTCACCTCACCCCCTCACTCTCACTGCAGTAATGATCATCTTTAATATAATATCGATGCAGAATAATAATATTAATGTTATTAATAACTTGTATAAAAATTTAAAAATAAAGTAATAATTTAAGTTATTATTGTTATTATTATTGCTTTAATATTTTCTTATTAACTCATTATTATTATAATTATTTATTATTATTACTGTATTATTTTTATTATCGTAATTATCATATAAATTATTATTAGTAGTAGTATTATTATTACTGTATTTTTTTTATTGTAATTATTTTATGAATTATTATTATTATTATTATTATTATTCGTCTGTTTCATATATTTTAAATAATCATAAAAACATCAATAATTTTCAGTTCCTTTTTTTAAAATCAATAATTTTTTCAGGAAAAAAAACTTCAAATAAAAATTAATAAGATTTGACTATTTTTTTTTTTTTACCAATTTCATGTATTAGGTTTGAATTCGATCTACCACACTATTGCCATTTAGGCTGAATGTCATGTTAAAGTGAACCCCGAGTGTATATATACTGAGATATACACCTGCTGTATTATATATACATTAGTACGTATATATGATTTTCGCTTACCATAAAGCAGGGCCAAAAGGACATATATATATATATATATATATATATATATATATATATATATATATATATATATATATATATATATATATATATATATGTCGTGCCGAATAGGCAGAACTTGCGATCTTGGCTTAAATAGCAACGCTCATCTTGCCATATAGGACATGTGAAAATTTGTGTATGCAATAATTTCACCAAAATCATTCTGAACCTAACGAAAAAAATATATTTCGCTGTGTTTGTTTAGTATTAAATTATTGTAAACAAATCTAAAATATATTTAGTTGGGTTAGGCTAAAATAAATTGTTCTTGTTATAATAAGGTTAGGTAAGTTTTCTAAGATTCTTTTGGTGCAAAATTAAAATTTTTACATTAACATTAATGAAAAAAATATATCTTTAAACGTATAAGAGAAAATTTTAAAAAGGACTTAATTTTAAATGAGTTCTTGCTAATTGACCAGTTTTACATATTCGGCACGACATGTATATATATATATATATATATATATATATATATATATATATATATATATATATATATATATATATATATATATATATATATATACACCTACAACACCAGTGTATATACACTGGTGTTGTAGGTTCAAACACATCAAGAGATATACACACTGCTGATCTTAGTACACACAGTAGATCTCTATATATACAGAAATATACACACTTCTGCTGATATACTCACAAGAATTTAGAGGAAAGAAACTGTTTTGTTGCTCTCTATGATCATCATTATTCATGTAATTTATAACCGGCAATAATTATATAATCACCTTCGATTATCTATATTAAGTATAATCATCTTCAAGTTTATGTAATCATAAAAATCGTCTCTTATTACGTTTAATTATTTTTGTGGTTACTGTTATTATTATTATTATTATTATTATTATTATTTTTATTATTATTATTATTAGTACTAGTAGTAGTGGTAGTAGTAGTAATTATAATTATTACCATCACCACCACCACCACCATCACCACCACCACTACCATCTTCATCACAACCACTACCATCATCACTATCACCACCATCATCATTACCATCACCACCACCACCACCATCAACACCACCACTACCATCACCACCACCACCACCACCACCATCATCACCACCACTACCATCATCACCACCACCACTACCATCTTCATCACAACCACTACCATCATCATCACCACCATCACCATCACCATCACCATCACCACCACCACCACCGCTACCATCACCACCACCACTACTATCTTCATCACAACCACTACCATCATCATAATCATCACCATCACCTCCATCACCATCACCATCATCACCACCACCACCACCATCACCACCACCACTACCATCATCACCATCACCATCACCACCACCACTACCATCATCACCATCATCATCACCACCACCACTACCATCATCACCACCATCATCACCACCACCACTACCATCACCACCACTACCATCATCACCACCACCACCATCATCACCACCACCACTACCATCATCACCACCACCACCACCATCATCACCACCACCACTACCATCACCACCACTACCTTCATCACCACCACCACTACCATCACCACCACTACCATCATCACCACCACCACCATCATCACCACCACCACTACCATCATCACCACCACTACCATCATCATCACCACCACTACCATCATCACCACCACCACCACTACCACCACCACCACCATCATCACCACCACCACTACCATCATCACCACCATCATCACCACCACCACTACCATCACCACCATCATCACCACCACCACTACCATCATCACCACCATCATCACCACTACCATCATCACCACCACTACCATCATCATCACCACCACTACCATCATCACCACCATCATCACCACCACCACTACCACCACCACCACCACCATCATCACCACCACCACTACCATCATCACCACCATCATCACCACCACCACTACCATCATCACCACCATCACCACCACCACTACCATCATCACCACCATCATCACCACCACCACTACCATCATCACCACCATCATCACCACCACCACTACCATCATCACCACCATCATCACCACCACCACTACCATCATCACCACCACCACCATCATCACCACTACCATCACCACCACTACCATCACCACCATTACCATCATCACCACCATCATCACCACCACTACCATCATCACCACCACTACCATCATCACCATCATCAAAAATCTCTCATGACATTGTCAAATTTATCACAAAAATTAATGTTTTTGTCAAATCACTTCCTGGTATCGCCTCTGCCAATTACCTTCTCTGAAATATTGTTTAGTTTACCTTCCATTCGTATAGTGAAGTTTTAGGTTAGTATACCTTTCCAGATATATAATGTAGCTTTAAAGTAGTATACCCTTGCATTTGCAAAATGTTACTTTAAATTAGTTTACCTTCCAATTATATAATAGTGCGTTAAATTAGTGTGTTTTTATTCAACGTTAATGTATAACTGTTTACCTGTCAGTTGTAGATTAATTTATAATAGTATACCTTCCGATTTTACTTTTTAAAATAGTGTACCTTCCAATTCTTCATTAATTTATAATAGTATTCCTTCCAATTTTATATAAAATTAAAATAGTATACCTTCGAATTTTAAATTAGTTTCTAATAGTATACCTTCTAATGTTACATTAATTTAAAACAGTATACCTTCTAATTTGAGATTAATTTAAAATAGTGTACCTTTCAGTACTGTAATATGGGTTAAACCGCGTGAGCAACACCTGGCTAGCTTTCATAAGCAGCGTTTTGCCCCCCAGTGGACGAAGTGGCCCATTTTATGGGCCTATCACTAGTGGGCCTAAACCTCATGTGGACACGTTTACAACTGCTGCGTCGTACCATATCTCCCACTGAATACAAAGGTCTTCCTTCCATTCCTTCCATTGACTACAAAGGTTTTTGTTCCATACCTTCCATTGAATGCAAAGGTGTTCCATTCCTTCCACTGACTACCTGGAGTTTACCTGGAGAAGGTTTCGGGAGTTAACACCCCTGCGGCCCGGTCTGAGACCAGGCCTCGTCGTGGATCAAGGTCTGATTACCCAGGTTGTTACTGCTGGCTGCACGCAAACTGACGTACGAACCACAGCCCGCCTGGTCAGGTATTGATTTTAGGTGCCTGTCCATTGCCTTCTTGAAGACAGTCAGGGGTCTATTGGTAATCCCCCTCCACTGGGAGGCAGTTGAACAGTCTTGGGCCCCGGACACTTAATGTGTTGTCTCTCAGTGTACTCGTGGCACCCCTGCTTTTCATTGGGGGAATGTTGCATCTCCTGCCGAGTCTTTTGCTTTTATAGGGAGTGATTTTCGTGTAGAGGTTTGGTACTAATCCCTCTAGGATTTTCCAAGTGAATATTATCATGTATCTTTATCGCCTGCATTCGAGAGAATACAGATCAAGGACCTTCAACCGTTCCCAGTAATTTAGGTGCCTTATCGTACTTATGTGTGCCGTGAAAGTTCTTTGTACACTCTCCAGGTCTGCAATGTCGCCAGCCTTGAAGGGGACCGTTAGTGTACAGCAGTATTGCAGCCTAGAGAGAACAAGCGGTTTGAAGAGAATCATGGGCTTGGCGTCCCTAGTTTTGAAGTTTCTCATTACCCATCCTACCATTTTCCTAGCAGATGCGGTGCATACATTGTTGTGGTCTTTGAAGGCGAGATCCTCTGACATTATCACTCCTAGGTCCTTCACATTACTTTTTCGCTCTATTGTATGGTTAGAATTTGTTGTATACCCTGATGCAGTTTTAATTTCCTCAAGTTTTCCATATCTGAGTAGTTGAAATTTCTCTTCATTGAACTTCATATTGTTTTGAGTGGCCCATTTGAAGATTTGGCTGATGTCCACTTGGAGTCTCGCGGTGTCTTCGATGGAGGTCACTGCCATGGCAATCCAGGTGTCATCCGCAAAGGGAGATATGGAGCTATGGCTTACATCTCGGACTACAAATGTCTTTGTTACATACCTCCCACTGACTACAAAGGTTTCAGTTCAATACCTCCCACTGACTACGAAGGTCTTAGTTCAATACCTCCCACTGACTACGAAGGTCTTAGTTCAATACCTCCCACTGACTACAAAGGTCTTAGTTCAATACCTCCCACTGACTACAAAGGTCTTAGTTCAATACCTCCCACTGACTACAAAGGTCTTTGTTCGCATGCTTCGTTATAAGTTACAGCTTCTAGTGGGCGAAACGTCTTTATTAATGTAATGTAATTATGTATGTGGTGTTGTGTACCTTTTACCTGATGACTTCTGTAATGATTCTTTAAGCGATTATACCAGTCAGTTATACGTTGTAACTTTAAAAAGTATACCATTAAATTATAAATTGTAACTATAAATAATTATAACTTAAAATTTAAATGTGCCTTTAAATAAGTATGCCGTAAGAATTTTATTGAAGATTTAAATAAGTTTACCTTAAAATTTAAATTGAAAGTTTAAATAAGTATACCTTAAAATTTAAATTAAAGGTTTAAGTAAGTTTACCTCAAAAATTTAATGGAAGGTTTTATAAGTTTAGACTAAAATTTCGATTAAAGATTTAAATAAGTTTACCTTAAGATTTAAATTTAAAGTTTAAGTATTCCATAAAGTTTAGTTCTCCTTTCGTATTAATTTTTCTGTATTGACTCACCTAGCAGTGGTCACCTAGAAGCATTTTCCTAGTAATTCGCCTAGAAGCTCCTACCTATCAGTACTCACCTAGCAACACTCTCCTAGTATCTCACCTAGCTGGACTCACCTGGCTATACTCAACTAGCAGTACTCACCTAACAGTACTCTCCTAACACTCACCTAGCAGTACTCACCTAACAGTACTCTCCTAACACTCACCTAGCAGTACTCACCTAACACTCAACTAGCAGTACTCACCTAACAGTACTCTCCTAACACTCACCTAGCAGTACTCACCTAACACTCACCTAACAGTACTCTCCTAACACTCACCTAGCAGTACTCACCTAACACTCACCTAGCAGTACTCACCTAACAGTACTCTCCTAACACTCACCTAGCAGTACTCACCTAACACTCACCTAGCAGTACTCACCTAACAGTACTCTCCTAACACTCACCTAGCAGTACTCACCTAACACTCACCTAGCAGTACTCACCTAACACTCACCTGGCAGTACTCACCTAACACTCACCTGGCAGTACTCTCCTAACACTCACCTAGCAGTACTCACCTAACACTCACCTAGCAGTACTCACCTAACACTCACCTGGCAGTACTCACCTAACACTCACCTGGCAGTACTCACCTAACACTCACCTGGCAGTACTCACCTAACACTCACCTAGCAGTACTCACCTAACACTCACCTAGCAGTACTCACCTAACAGTACTCTCCTAACACTCACCTAGCAGTACTCACCTAACACTCACCTAGCAGTACTCACCTAACAGTACTCTCCTAACACTCACCTAGCAGTACTCACCTAACACTCACCTAGCAGTACTCACCTAACACTCACCTGGCAGTACTCACCTAACACTCACCTGGCAGTACTCACCTAACACTCACCTGGCAGTACTCACCTAACACTCACCTAGCAGTACTCACCTAACACTCACCTGGCAGTACTCACCTAACACTCACCTGGCAGTACTCACCTAACACTCACCTAGCAGTACTCACCTAACACTCACCTGGCAGTACTCACCTAACACTCACCTAGCAGTACTCACCTAACACTCACCTGGCAGTACTCACCTAACACTCACCTGGCAGTACTCACCTAACACTCACCTAGCAGTACTCACCTAACACTCACCTGGCAGTACTCACCTAACACTCACCTGGCAGTACTCACCTAGTAGCCTTAACCTAACAGTACTCTCCTAACACTCACCTAGCAGTACTCACCTAACACTCACCTGGCAGTACTCA